>NW_026721097.1:0-9185 GCF_029784015.1 Lycium ferocissimum
GTGAAATGATATTTTATATTTTTATTTTTTCCCCGTGATGTTATCCTTGTTTGTTAGTCTCGCCTTATAACACTAGTTCCTTCAAGGTGAGACGTGACGATCACGATTACTCCATGTCTGATCGGAGGTTCCCGACCTTACGTCACCCGATAAAAGTATAGCTTTGATTGGGCTCCAATGCATGCTTATGATGGATGCTACTGCTTGGCCTAGATGGTCGGGCATGTCACCGCTACGGCGGCGGCTATTGGATGTTACACCGGCCAGAGGCGGGCAAGATGACCGCCACTACGATGGCGTAGTGAATGCGCATATAATTACTGCCCGGGCCTATTGGTCGGGCACGACCCCCACGGAAGCGGCGCGCTACAAGAGATTATTACCCGGACGCGGGGAGGCCGGACGCGGACGCTAATGATATTACGCGATCCGGACATGAGATCATGTGACTCGGACGGATTACGTACGTATGTAAAGGTAACGATAGTATGCATGATTCCGCCTTTAAGAGGCACGCACGTATGTCGGTCCAATTTGTATGATATGTTCCACGTATGCATTCTGACTTCATACATGACATGTTCCATATGTACAAGTATACTCTCCTTTACATGACATGCTCTACTTTTCATACCATGTTATTGTTCGTGCCTTACATACTCGGCATATGTAAATGTCGGACCCGCTTTCTTCGGGGGGCGCGTTTCATGCCGCGCAGTACACCCGGATGATCGACGCCATTATAGAAGATGTTCCGGCGTGTTGGCAACCTATTTGTTCTCGAGTGTCGCCGAGTCGACGTGCTATGCCATGATGTCTTGTTTGAAGTTAGAGACTTTTGCGGACACATCGTTGGTTTCGGGAAGTCGGTTGTATTATGATACATGTTTTGTACGATTACATATTTTATTTGATTTAAAGGCAAAAAAAAAAGTTAATGTTTCAAATAATCTTATTATGTATGTGACGTAGAGATTCAAAAAAAAAAAATCGGTACGTAGTAAGAGTGATGGGTCGCTCGGCTCGATTCTGGTCGGTGCCCATCACGCCCCTAGTGAGATCGGGTGTGACAACGACCCCTTTCTCTGAAATTGCGTTTCATGCCGCGGTACGGTACGCCCGTTTCGGTGATCCGCCGGCCTAGGACACTGATGTCTCCGCTATCACGGAGTCTCGCCTTGTTCTCGGGAGCCTATATTTCGGCATATTTCTCCCGTTGCATATGTATTTGTTTATTCGGGGGAGTACGGCGGGCCTGCCCCGTCATATGATTTTGTTGTTCTGTTTAGAGGTACGTAGACATATATGTGGGTTGTGAATATTTACGGTTTCGGTTGTGTTCGTATGGTATATGTTTTAGGCGGTCCCATTCGTCGTGGCGACCTTGTCGAGCTCAAACTGCTTGTATATATTTTGGGACGTTGCGCCATATGATGGCCTTGCCGGCTTCGGATATATATATTTGTGTTTGCGACGAGTTTGATACAGCGTCTGATATTTGTATATGTATAAGTTATCTGTATGCGATTCTGGTTAATGAATGTGCTTGGGTGCCCAACTCGGGCACTAGTCACGGCCTACGAGGTTGGGCCGTGACACACTGTAAGTGTTTATTCAACACGACTTTATCGCTAGTGGGCATAATGGCTGTGTTCGTTGAGATATTCCTTCCAGTTCCTTTCAAGACCATTTCCCTTGATTCAAAGTACGTATATACCTAATGATTCTTCTTTTCCATCCTTCACAACATAGTTACACTTATGGCAATTCATAATCCGAGTTCAATTAAATTTGTAACTTGCCACCTTTTTGAGCTCTTACTTTATTTGTTTCTTTAACCTACATTTTGAATTCCTTTAAATCTCCCAATTCAACTCAAAGCATAGTATGGCTACGACAATTCTTACCCATTACGACTCCTTACCATTCTTTGGTGTGTATATTTAGCTACAACAAAGTTACATGTGTACCATATATCCGATAATATATATATATATATATATATATATATTATATATATATATATATATATATATATATATATATATATATATATATATATATATATATATATATATATATATATATATATATATATATTTTATATACTCCATAGCACATGCTTTCATATTTAGTATAATTAGCGATCCATGAAATATCTTCTAATATAGGTGAACTCTTTTATCTCCATTCATAGGAGCAGCATCTTTCAAAAATTTCTGAACTACCAATCGTTGTTCATTTTAACACAATTGTTATCCTCTCTGGTGCAAAATTTCCTCTTGTCATCACCCTGAGTGTCCTTTAGGTTCGTCATCCTCTCTATCATCCTTTGTGAATTTGACTCTAAGACCTTTCTTGCTCTTTTCATTGCCCTTAAGACATGTTGCTGCATATTTAGGTACGGCGCGAATTTACCCAATACGATGGGATTCAAATCATGGTCTAAAAATATCGTAGTTCCTCTTGGACGTAAGGTGCTCTCTTGAGTTCTCTTCCATACTCCCGCTCCGCATGTCTACCTCATGGTACTGTATTGTCAATTCGTTTCTACTTCTTTCCATTACCTTCCCGATATGCCAATACGCCTAGAACTTTATTCTGAGCTAGTAAATTTCTTTCTTGTAGCTTGAGACTATCTTAACTCTTTGCAAGTCCAACCTGTTCTTCCCCCTTATTAAGGGGACCCTTATACGCTCAATAGTTTCCAAACGTCCATTATCTCCGATAATTATGTGCCGCCTTCGTGACTTTATTAAAAGCGAAGTTCCTTCATCACATGGTCGACGTATCTATCTTCTCGCTAGCTACACTTCTCGTGTTTAAGCTGGAATACTCATGCGGTATCATTCGATGCTTTCTTTTTCGTACTTCTATCTTTCATGACTAACAGCGTCCTGGACTCACAAGTGTTATATCCCGTATTTTTAACAACGGGATAACTTGAGTTAATATGACAAGTTAGGATACAAGGCTATTCCGAGGCAAGAAGTCGGGATTTTCTTTAATCATGACTTTCTTTTAAACGAGTGGTATATGACTTTCTTGGCATGGAAATTGTTAAGTAAACATTTGGGGCCAAAAATGAAATAAGAAAAATTTGTAAATCATTGTAATTAAAGGGCCAAAGTGGCCGGCCAAGGACTTGTGGGCCTTGGCCACATGAATTATTTTCCTTGGCTACTTAAAAAGGATGACTAAGTCATCATCTTCTTCATTTCTCATTCTAGAAAAATCAAGAAAATAAGAGGAAAAGAAGAGGAGGAGCTCACGGCTTAAGGAGGAAAAAATCAAGTCCAAGAAACTTGCATCAAAAAAATTGGTTCTTCTATCAAAACAACTAAGTCAAGGGTGCTTGTTGACGTGGAGGCGTTGGTTGGATTGATAAGCCATCCGTTTCTCTTGTTCACCACCTTAGTTGGCGTGTGGAGTGAAGAAGAAAAGGTAAGAATTAATTTTCCTTTATGTGTTTTGAATGGTGTGGACGTGTGGTAGTGTGCAAACATGCATAAAATTCATGAAAACTTGGATGTGGGAGTTGAACCGTGGCCATGGTGGATGCATGGCTTGTAGCCGTGCATATGTAATATTGTGTAGAAATGGTAGCTTGAAGTATATGTAGTATGTTTCCTTGTCGTTGTAATGTGTTGAATGAATGTAAATCGTATGTGTGTGTATATGTTGAAAGGTGGCCGAATATAGGCCATGATTGTGCCAAGAATGGACGAATGTTACTTAAGGCTCTAGTTGTTGTCGTTGTGAGTTTTGTATCGTTAATGAACCTTTAAATGATCCACGTTGATGTTGTGAAGAATGCGGGCTGTTTTGGGAGCCATTAGGCTTGTAATATAAATTTTGTAATTAAGTGAATGACATTGTTTATGCATGGTTTAGTAGTATAATTTATGAATTTGGAAGAAAGGAAGGCAAGCTATGTTGTTCTCGGGTTTGGGCTGCATTTCGGGTAAGATGGGGCAATGTTTGGGTTATTTGGAAAATTGTGTGAATTGCTTAAAGTGTTCTTGAATATGATTTAAATGGGTTCGGATTAGTAATGGAACGTATGAGCCTTAATGTTAATTTGATTATACGAGTGTAGTTGAACATATTGGAATGTCTTTAAGTATGTAGTAAAATGTATTTAATGTTGGAATGTGTTGGAATTGGATATTAATGTTAGAATATATTGTAAATCGATTATTGATGTTGTAGTTTGATTGTTGGCTTGGTTGTTGTTGAAATTGGCCGAGTTGAATCTCGGGGTTGGTGCATTTATAGGGGAAATGCTGCCGAAATTTCGTTAGAATTTAATGTTCGCTTGAATATTGAATGCCTAAAGGTCTGTGGCTAATGTTAGCATAATTGGTGTTGTGTAGATTTTGGAGCATCCGAGAGTTGAGCCTTGACTTAGCTTGCGAGCGGACAAGGTATGTAAGGCGTCGCTTTCTTTCATTTGGCATGTCCTAGTGCTATTAGGCTATGACCCGCACCTCGGGGTTGTTCTGTTCTTAAATCCGAGCTTAGATACGTACTTGAGCGATCCTAAAGATTGATTCATTATTGTGTTCAATATAATGTTCCTAAGTTTCCAAATAAATGAGTTCAAAAGACTTAGAAAGAATTTTGACTACAAAGAGGTCCCGAACTTCAAACGTCCGTAACTTTTGCATACGAGCTCGGAACGCCCCCAAACATAATATGTATGTTCATAAGACCTATCTTTCCCCTAACTACCATAGTCGGGCTCGGATGGGGGTCGGCACCCGTCCGTGGGGCCCGCGGCCTTTTTATGCTTCCGTAATGATTTTCAGGAAAAAGTTAATACTATTTTCGTTTAAACTTTGGCATGTGGACTTCTTACTTACTTTATGATTTATGAATATGATTTTATGCATATGTATGCTCACGACTCCGCTCGTGCTCATTGTTGTCATCTCGTCCGCCGGATCCGGGCCGGTTATGTTCGTGCGCGTTATGATATATATTCCGGAGTATGATGTGTTCCGGTACGCCGTGTCCCCTTCGGCCGGGTACCGTGTATATTTGGCGTGACGGGGGGTACGCTTTATGATATGACATGATCTGTCGGGTGTCGGAGATCTGAAATCTTCTGGAGTATGATGTGGTATGGCGCCATTGTCGGCGGGCGACCATCGTTCTAAGAGCCTATGCATGATTTATGTTTTTTTATATATAAGTATTTTGACATTTGCATATTATACTTGATTTATGCATCTTTTGTTTTGATGTATGATTCTGTATTCCTGCTTTACATACTCAGTACATATTCCGTACTGACCCCCTGTCTTCGGGGGCTGCGTTCATGCCCGCAGGTACAGACGCTCGCCCTTGGTGATCCACCCGCTTAGGACACCTATTCGACTTTTCTCGGGATCGCTCCTTCTTCCGAGCTCATATATTTTGGTATATATTTTCTTCGATGTATATGTACATTATTATTCGGGGGTACGACGGGCCCCCGTCCCGTCATATGTTTTCGTTATTTCGTTTAGAGGCCCGTGGATATGTACGTGGGTATGGCTATGTCCGTACGTGTATATATATATATGTGATATGTTTTGGGGGCGGTTCCGCCACGGCGGCCTCGCTGCCGGCTCGCTCGTATATGTGTATATGGATATATCGGCCCCGTGTGGCCTTTGTTGGTATTTTCGCGCGTGCGTGTTAATTTTGGCTAGTAAGAAAACAAAGGAAACTCGCCCAAATTTTATTAAATATTCGAGTTACTATTTTTGGGACTTTGGTACGTACGGGTGCCCGTGTCGGGCGCTAGTCACGGCCACGGGGTTGGGTCGTGACAAAAGTGGTATCGAGCGGTTCGTCCTCGGAATGTCCACAGGCCGTGTCTAGTAGAGTCCCGTTTATCGGTGTGTTGTGCACCACATCTATAAACAGGAGGCTACAGGACATTTAGGATACTGTCTTTCTTTCTGATCTTAGATCGTGCGATAGAGCTGTGTTATTAGGATGACTTCTCTTCTAACGATCTGTTATGTTTTCAGCGATGCCCCCAAGAAAGACGACAGCGCCTGCATGGGCAAGTCCCGTGGGAGAGACTAGTAGGCCCGCAGAGTTACCCGTCCGTGCTCGCCCTCGAGCAGAGGTTGTGCCCCTGGTCGCCGCTCCGCCACCCATCACCATCGAGTGGGCACGTAGCCAGCTAGCCGACAGACGGGGGCGGCGGCTCCACCGCCCCCGCTCCCCGAGGTTCGAGTGCCCGAGCCTCCGCCCTCGACCTGGGCGGAGGGACGGGACATGAGGGACGCTTGTTCGACCGTTGACCATCGGCAGCGGTGTGCGGGGTGTCCGCAGACAGAGTCGGGGACGAGTATGCCAGCGGACGTGATAGTCGAGGCTCGTTATTTCCCGACCGTAATCCGCCGTAGTTCTTCGGTCAAAGCCCGAGGAGGACCCTCGGGAGCTCATCGAGAGATGCGGCGCACGCCGCGACTTATTAGGGGGCTCTCCGAGACCGAGTCGCGGGAGCTGCGTCGATCGGCCGGCACGATATGTGCCCAATTGGTTTGAGTCGTGGGAGTTGTCCCCGGGTGAGGGCGCGCCACCAGCCGTGTGGGATGAGTTCACAGGCTTTTCTTGCCCACTTTCTACCCCCAGAGGCCAGGCGCGCCAGGGTTCACAGGTTTATACATTTGCGGCAGAATGGTAGGAGCGTCCGGGAATACAGCCTGGAGTTTGATTCTTTAGCCAGATACGCTCCTCACATTGTGGCAGACATCCGGCTTACGGTGGCACACCGCCTTGTCATGGGGCCGGATGATTATTTGATCGATAGTTGTATGTCGATGGCTCGATCCGGCATGGATATCGCCGAGGCATGTGCATATGCCCGGGGCATGGAGGAGCGGCACGGGGGGCGCCGGCCGACGGGGGACTATGATAGACGCCGGCCCCAAGAGGGCTAGATCGGCCGGGGTATTGGAGAGTCGAGGCAGACGGCCTCGGCGGCGGCACGACGGACATTCCTCTCGGCCGGCCGGAGTACACCCCTCGCGCTGCGGGCGAGACCGACGTTGCCGGATACGTGAGCGGGTCGAGCTCCCGGGGCCTCGAGTCCGCCACAGCGGGGGCAGAGGTTCTGCCGGTGCGGCCACCCATACCCCGATGCACTTATGTGGGAGGCAGCACCTCGGCGAGTGCTATCGCGCTACACGGAGGGCTGCTTTTTACCGCGGCCGACGGGGCCACGTGATGAGAGATTGCCCGCTCGTGGGCGGTGCGAGGGGTGCGGGCGCGTGTTCGTGTTCCGGTTCGTCTTCATCATCCGTGGCCATATGCGCGCCCCCGCGGGGCGAGGTACACCGGCACCGTCGAGGGCCGTGGTAGGCCGTGGTGGGAGTTTGTTCTAGCGGTCCCTCGAACCGCATATATGCCTTAGCCACCGTCAGACCGAGGAGGCATCACCTAATGTGCTGTTATGCACATTATTGGTTTTCTCTCGAGTCGTATATGCATTGATTGATCCCGGTTCTACTTTATCATATATTTCTCCTCTTATTTATAAAATTGGGATTAAATGCAACCAATAGAACCGTTTGAGGTAGCCTCCGGTGAGGGGATTCTATTATTGCTAGGCGGGTATATAAAGATTGTTCGATAATTGTGTGATCGTTGCACTAAGGCGTTTGGTGCGCTGGATATGATTCGAATTTGATGTTATTATGGGCATGGGAGTTGGCTTCGGCTGTTATGCTAATGTTGATTGCCGAGAAGAAAGTAGTCGCTTCCGGTTCCCGTGCGAACCGGTTATAGAATGGGCGGTAATACTTGCAACGCGAGGGGTAAGTTTATTTCATACCTCGAATGCAAGAAAAATGATCGAAAAAGGTTATATTTATCATCCGGTTCGCGTGCACGATTTTAAAAAGCCGAAATAATATTCGCCTCCTCGTTCCAAATGAATTTTATGTATTCCGGACGAGCTACCGAGTCTTCTCCGAACGGAGAGATAGAATTCACCATAGATACATTTGCCGCACACTACGACCCATATCTATTCCTCCGTCTGTAACGGCACCAAACAGGAACTCAAGGAATTAAAGGAGCTGAGAGGATCTTCCGGAGAAAGGGTTTATTCGACCCGCACATCGCCCGGGGAGCGCCGGTATTATTTGTGAGAAGAAAGACGGTTGTTGCGAATGTGCATTGATTATCTACACTCGAACAAGGTAACTATAAAGAATAAATACCTCCCTCTCGGATCGACGATTTATTTGACCGGTTGCGAGGGGAGCTAAATGTTTTTCAAAGATATGACTCCTGCGGTCTGGTTATCCAAAGTAGTACGGGAGAGCGGATATTCCCAAGACGGCCTTAAGACCGGTATGGGCTATGAATCTCGGAAGTTATGTCTTTCGAGCCGACGAATGCTCCGGCCGGTATTCATGGATCTTATGAATCGGGTATTGGCCGTTCTTGGATATGTTTGTAATCGTGTTTATTGATGACGTACTCGTCTATTCTCGCGGTGTAGAAAGAGCACGCGGGACCATCCGAGGACGGTAAGATTGGAGTATTACGGCATCGAAATTATATGCGAAATTTTCAGCCGTGACCGTCGACCTCGGTAGCTTCTTGGGACATATTGTTGGGGCCGACGGTATTCGGGATAGATACCGTAAGATCGAAGCGGTGAAAAAATTGCTTGCACTTACAACGCTAACAGTGCGTAACTTCGGGATTTTGGTTATTAGAAAGATTTGTGGAGAAATTTGCTTCCATTTCGAGCGCTTTTAACAAGGCTAACTTCAGAAGGGAGCCAAATTCAGTCAGATCGATGCTCGGAGCGGAGCTTTATTAAAAGGAGAAATTGACTCAGCATGTCACACCCCAATTTCCGATAGGTGTGATGGGCACCCACCCTTACCTGGGGCCGAAAACCCGCAGACTCTCATAATACTCATAGCCATCTTGGGCCCACAAGGCATAGCATAAGTACACAGGTGAAATTTTTTTTCGGAAAACGTATATGCCTTTGCGTGCTTTTCAAATCAAACAAAATCTGTAACCATAGCCAATCTGTAAACACATGAAATTCATAAAAAATCACCGATACATCGGGTTTTAGCCGTTTTCAAACAATCTCTACACACGACATTCCCCCCCCAAAGGGTTTTAACGTAACCGGAAACCTACAAACCCCCGCC
>NW_026721098.1:0-9285 GCF_029784015.1 Lycium ferocissimum
AATTTCAAAAATGTAATCATGGTTCATATCTAAAACCTTACTTTCATAATTATACAAAACTATATAAAAATCACATAAATTTCTCATAACAACATACAACAACTTCAACACCAACTTGGTTCATTAAACCTTTCTTTCATCACAAACATCACAACAACACAACTAACAACTAAATGAAAATTAATTCATTTCCAATTCACTTTCTTACACCACGGCCATATTCCACATTTCCAAATTCGACCCAATTCATTCCAAATTTCATTTCCAACATGAATTCCACCATAACCACAACTAAAACACAACACAAAATTCAACTCATCATAGCCATGCCACATGCACACACACGCGGCCTCAACATATATTTACACACACGGCTACATCACCACCATAGCACTTCCATAATTGTCATTCCATTCTACATACTACAACACATATAAATCTTCCATAACATGTAGAAAAGAAAAATTCTTACCTTTTCTTGAAATTCCAATTTGCCGCAAACGTGGTTCTTTCGCCAAACTAATTATACCACGTCGAAGAGCGTCTTGAACTTATTAAGAATTCGTGAAGAACACGATTTTTGGACCAAGATTGAAGGCTAGGAAATTTTCTCTCTTTTTTTTTCTTTTTCTTTCCTTGGAGCCGAATGCTCCCTTCTTTTTTCTCTCTTCTTTTCTTTTAATTTCTTGAAGTTTCTATGAGCTCATGACTCATATATGGTCCTTAATATTAATTTGCCACATGGAATTAATTTTTCCATAGGCTTAGACCAAGGCAGGTTGGGCCTCTCTTCTCCTTCTTTTTGTTTGTTTCCAAACGATTATTCCATGCCATTTCTTGTAATTCATGAAACAAATTTCCAAAATTCCGATTTTGCCCTTAACCTTCCTCGATAATTCCTTTTGATGTTTCCATAGCGAGCACTATTCATACTAGTAAGATTCAAATGTGGCCTTATTTCTTACAAGCAAAAATTATTCCGAACTTTCCAATTATGCAAAAATGCCGGATATAACATTGAAGATATATTGCAAGCTCTTGTGATCAGTGAAGACATCACAATGCTCACCATATAAGTAATGACGCCATATCTTTAAAGCAAAAACCACAGCAGCCAATTCCAAATCATGAGTTGGATAATTCTTCTCATGCTTCTTCAACTGTCGCGAAGCATAGGCGATCACCTTACCATTCTACATCAACACACAACCTAAACCAATCCTAGAAGCATCATAATAAACTACATAGCCACCAGACCCTGAAGGTAAAGTCAAAACAGGAGCCGAAGTCAATCTCGCCTTAAGCTCTTGAAAGCTCTTTTCACAAGCTTCAGACCATTGAAACTTAGCAGTCTTCTGAGTCAGTTTCGTCAATGGTGAGGCTATCGATAAGAAACCTTCCACGAACTTCCAGTAGTAACTTACCAAACCCAAAAATCTACGAATATCCGTCGCACTTGTGGGTCTCAGCCAGTCTTTGACTGCCGAAATTTTATGAGGGTCAACCTTAATCCCTTCGCTAGATACCACATGGCCTAAGAAAGGCACAGAGTTAAGCCAGAACTCACACTTAGAAAATTTTGGATAAAGCTTATTCTCCTCAAGCGTTGTTAAGGTTATTCTTGTCACACCCTAATTTTCGATAGGGCATGATGGGCACCCGACCCTTACACACCTAGGGCGGCCGAACCGGCCCGACTCACGTAATACTCATAATCATGCTGGGCCCTTAAATCATGACGTGAATGCATAACGCAAGCCTTTCAAAGAAACATGCTTTTAGACCTTCTCAAATCAGATAAAATTTGTAATCATAACAAATGTAACATAGTGCATCTTGATATATCGGCTTACATAATTACAAAAAATAAATTTGTAACATAATGCATATTGTTATATCGGCATTTTTCGACGTATTTGGAAAACTTGAAAAATAACTTTGGTTTGTGAGGAATAAGGTCATGTTGAATTTTTCCTAGTAAGTGTATGCCGGTTATGGAAACTTGAATGTGGAAACACGGAGAGGCCTAAGGGCAAGATTGGAATTTTGGAAATTAATTTCGGGAATTGCAAAATAAGAATTATGATGAATTGGGCTTAAAAGAAAATAAGGAAAATTAGGCCCAAAAGAGATGGGGTGGCCAACTACATGGCCAAGCCCCAATTTAATTAATTTCCATGTGGCAAAATTAATATAAGGGATCCTTAGCCTTAGAAGTTTCAAGAAAACAAAAGAAAAATCAAGAAAAAAGAGAGAAGCCATTCGGCTAGAGAGAAAGAGAGGAGAAAAGAAAAGAAGAAAAATTCTTGGAGCTTTAGTTTTCATTCAAAAATTTGGTTCTTCTTGGATTAGTAACAAGCTCAAGCTCCTCTCCAACATGGTATAATTTTCAAGGCAAGAAAGTGATCTTGGTGGCGAGTGGAGAAATTAAGAAAAGGTAAGGTTTCATGTTCCTTTTATGTTGTAGAAGATTTATGGATGTTAGAGTGAATGGAATTGAATGGAAATCATGAAATTATGTGTGTGTGTGCATGTGTGTGCCGCGTGTGTGTGTGTGTGTGTGTATATGGCCGTGTGTGTGGGTATGGTGCATGGCTATGGTAAGTTAAATTTTATATTGTGTTCTAGTTGTGGTTATGATGGAAATTCATGTTGGAAATGAAAGTTGAATGAATTCGAATGAATTTGGGAATATGGATGTTGGCCGTGGCGTATAGGACATGGAAATGAAAATGAATCAATTTTGTTTGTTATGTTAATTGTGTCGTTAAGGCCTTGTGAAGTAGATGGAAGAATAATGGTTTAAGTTAACATGAAGAAGTTGTTGTCGGAAAGTATATGATTTTGTTATAGTTTATGTAAATATGAAATGGAAGTGGTAAGATGCAAGTTATGATAGTTGTTAATGGTATTGAAAGGTAGAAATGTGTCATGGAAGTTTATGTTGGAAGTTGGAAGTTTTGAATGAATTATGGTTTCGGTGGAGTTTTGTATAATTTGTGAAATAATGCGAAATGCTCCCGAATTGTATTTGAATGACCTTGAATAAGTAAATGAGCATGAAAACATTGATATTAGTTGGAAAATGTGAAGTTAGTTTGGGAGTTGTTGCGTTATGAAGAAAGAAGACTATTTATGTTAGTAAGTGATTTTGGTGGCTAATTGTTGTTCTTGGTACTGTTGTTGGCTTGTTGTTGGTTATTTTGAGCCGAGATAAATTCTCGGGGCGTCACATTTATAGGGGAGGTGCTGCCGAAATTTCGGTAGCCAAATACTCAACCAAAGTTAAAATGTTAACTTGCATGAATAGCTTGGTAAAAGTGACCATTTGCAGATTTTTGACGAAACGGGATTGGAGTTTTGGCAAGCGTGAGGGGCAAGGAAGGTATGTAAAGTCTTCCCTTTCATTCCTTGGCATGTTCTAAACGTACTAGGCTTGGATGCGAGCCTTAGATATGACTCTGTCACTCGAAACCCGAGATTGAAATTGGCCCCATTTCCTTCAAATAAGAATTGAAATAGTTTCTTCATAAATTGTCATCAAAGTGACTTATATATATGTAATCTTCACAAATGGACTCGGATTGTCCCAAAACTCTCATGAATGATTCCACAAGGTTTATGATCCATAATTTGAGTTCACCACCTCGATTTACCCGAGGTGGGCCCGTACTCCGAGACCTCTTATTATGGTTTTAATTGGTTTATTTCTATATAATACTTAAAGGAATCTTGTGATCATTGTACCGTTGTCAAATGATAAATACGACGAACCTATGATATATTTTGATATGTGTTATGGTCCCAGAGACATGATTCGATATAAGTAATCGTGCCATCCCCAAAAAGGGCCTACATATACACTATGATCGTTATCCGATTTCTTTGTAGTCATATGTCATTTGAATCGTCCATTTGTTAAGAAACGATCATTCTGAATATTCCGTGAGCCCTATGATACATTTGCTTCGTACGAACAGTCGCAAAAAAAAAATTCTGTTTGGACATAATCCGTCACGACATCCGAAAGGTACGAATTATGACTTACTGTTGATTTGTCTATTAAGTCTGGACTTATATGCATATGCTTCTGCATTACTCTGTTCGTGCAAGTTATGATATGTCTTTTCACCGAGCCGGGCCGTGACATGTTCTCGTGCGCACTTCTTTGCATTATTCACCGAGTCCCTCGTACTTGCGGGCCGGGACACGTTATTTGTATGATTATGATATGATGATACGGGGATGGTGGCCAGGAAGGCACCTGATTATTATTCACTGAGACCCGCAGTAAAGGGCCGGGACACGTTATGTATACATGATATATGGATTTGACAGATATGATTCCATATTACCGAGTCCCTTAATAAGGGCGGGACACGTATCCGCACACATGATACATGATTTTGTTATGCATGACTCCACTTACCGAGTCCCTTGTCAGTAGGGACACGATATATGTTTGCATGACATCATATGATTTGATATGCATTATGTTTTCTGAGGTCTCGGACAAGGTATTACCTTTTATACTTCAGCTTTTAATTATAGCTCCGTCTGTTATATTTCTGCATTCCTGTCCTTGGTTATGATTATACCTGTTACTTTTCCGCTTTACATACTCGGTACACTTCCGTACTGACCCCCTGTTCTTCGGGGGCGCGCTACATGCCCGCGGTACGACGCACCGCGTGATACGCCGCGTAGGGTATCTGTCTGTTGTTTGGAGTCGCTCCCCTTGATCCGAGCTTGTACTTTTGGTATATACTTGATTGTCATACATTCCCGTACATGTACTTATTTGGGTACGGCGGGGGCCCTCGTCCCGTCTTCGATTCCGTTATGTATGTTAGAGGCACGTAGACATGTATGTGGGTTATGGCTATGAGCGTACGGTGTATGTATATGTGATATGTTCGGGAGGTTCCCCCGCCGGCCGCACCTTGCTCGCCTATATATGCATATGTGGATATGTTGGCTCTGTATGGCCTTTGTTGGTATTTTCTGCGTGCAGGTAAATCTCGGTTAGTAAGAAAAAACAGAGGAAACTCTGCCCAAATTTTTTTTTAGATATTGGAGTTACTGTTTTTGGGCTTTAGTACGTACGGGTGCCCGGGTCGGGGCGCTAGTCACGGCTACGGGCCGAGTCGTGACAAAAGTGGTATCGGAGCGGTCGGTTCTCGGAATGTACGCAGCCGTGTCTAGTAGAGTCTTGTTTATCGGTGTGTTGGGCCCCACATCTATAAACGGAGGCTACGAGACATCTAGGATGTTATGTTACCCTTTCTTGGAATCTTAGATCGTGCGATAGAGGTATGTAATAGGATGGGTCCTTACAACGAATTGCCGTATATACGGCCGAGGCTCAAAAGAGCGACGGCGTCGGTATTTTGGGAAATTACTTCGACCCTATCCTGCCCGGGTGATTATGGGTTGACGGAGAGATGAAGAGGACGAATGGCCGACGAGGGGGATGGGGGTGCTAAGAAGACCCCTAGGATGTCGCCGGGGCCGAGTAGGCAGAGCCCCAGCTACTCGATTGAGACCGATCCTTCGGAGGATCCCACGTGTTATATCCCGTATTTTCGTGTGTTCGGGAAAATTGGAAATAAGTTGGCTTGTAAGGAAGAAGGTAATAATTGATTTTATTTAGCACATGAGTTGTTTACGGAAGAATATTAATATGGAAGCGTCGAGGAAGGCTAGGGGTAAAAATCGGAAATTTCGAAAATTTATTTCGGGAATTGCAAAACGAGATTCAACCAATTGGGCCAAAAGAACAAAAGAAGGAAAAATGGCCCAAAGAGAGGGTGACGGCCAAAGCCTTGGCCCAACCCCTCATTTTTATTAATTTTCCATGTGCTTAATATGTTATATTAATAGAAGGTTCAAGAGGAATAGAGAAAGGAGAAGAACCAAAAATAAAAAAAGAAGAGCAAAACGTTGAAGGCCATTCGGCCATGTCCCAAGAAATTTGACCTTTGAAATCTCTTCCCAAAAATTATGTTCTTGTGGTATTCCTACTAATTCAAGGGTGCTAAGTAACGTGGTGTTGTTATTTAGAAGATAGTTCGCTCGTTTGCTCTAACGACCAATTTTGGTCAAGTGAAGAAGTGAAGAAGAAAGGTGAGTTTAATCTTGTTTTCTTGTGTTATAAATGGTTTATATGTGTTGTTGGATGCTAGAAAAGAAAGAAATTCATGGTGGAAGTTAAATTGAATTGGGGCCGTGTATATGGAGCATAGGCGTGTATGTGTGTGTTGAAGTATAAGCCATGTATTAATTCTAATTAGCATGTTTTGATTGTTGTAGTGTGAAGAAAGGAATGGGAATCATTTTTAGGTGTGTGTGTTGGAGGTGGGCCCGAATGGCTCCCTTGTGTAGTTGGAAATGAATGAATTGTCGTTAGCGTTTTAGTTGTTGTCGTTATGAATTCTAGGATGAGAAATGCAAGTTTAATGACTTAGAATAATGTTATGTTGGTTAAAAGATGATTTGGGAGTTTATGCAAATTTTATGTAACTTTCGCATTTACGAATATTGCATTGTTAGTGTGTGGCTTAATGGCATAAATCATGAATTTGGAAGATAAGAATGTATTTGATGTTGTTCTTGGGCTTGGGGGCCAATTCGGGTACAATGGAACAATATTTGGGTTGTTGGAAATATTGTAAGCATTGCTTAAAGTGATCTTGTATATGGTTTGAATGAGTTTGGATTGGTAATCGAATATGTAAACGTTGATATTAGTTTGATCGTGAGTAGTTGAAGGAAGAATATTATGAATGTTGTTGAATTATGTAGAAAAAGAGCTATTAATGTTAGAATGTATTTTTGAGTTGATTGTTGATGTTGTAGCTTGGTTGTTGGGTTGGTTGTTGTTGAAACGAGCCGAGTTGAATCTCGGGGGATGTCATATGTATAAGGGAGATGTCGCCAAATTGTTATAGAACAATATCGGTTAAGCTTGGAAATTGTAAGTCTCATGAATAAAGCGGGTCAATGTGACCATTTGCATTTTTGACGAAACGGGAAGTGGATTCGGAAAGGCGTAAGAAGCCAATAAGGTATGTAAAGCTCTCCCACTTTTCTTCTCTTGGCATGTCTTAGGTGTACTAGGCTCGGATTTGGACCTTGGGGACGATTCTACTCCTAGAAATCCAAGTTTGAATTTGTCCTTTTTCATTCAATAGAAATGAACTAAGAAACTCATGCTTTGTTCAAATGATCATTTAAGCAACTAAAACTTGTCCAAACGGAATTGGTTGGTCTTGAATCTTTAATACATGACTCCGTCAGGCCTAATATACGCAAATTGGATACACCGCCTCAACTTGACCGGGGTGGGCCCACGTATTCCGAGATTTCCTTATGATACACTTTTTGACGTACTTAAGCGAAACTTAAAGAGAGCTTTTGGTTATTACCTTAATTACTAAAAGATAGTTGTTTGACTATTCCATTGAGTTGTATAACATGTTTTGACACGTAAAACGATTTGCGGAAGCTCATAACTTTCACTTACTAATCCCTTTGGTCAATCTAAAACTTGCTTATGCACTTTTGAATGTCGGTAAACACATTTGGTCCTCGAATTCTGGAAAGTAGTTTGGTTAATTATTTGTTATGTGTCTATGATTACATGAGTACTATACGTGATACTTATATGATTTATTCATAGAGTCCCGAAAGGGCCAGTACGCAAAGTTAGAAAGGGCCCGGAGTACGGTATACGATGATGTGATTATTCACCAGTCCCGAAAGGCGGGCAACCCGAGTCCCTCATAAAGGGCGGTACAGTACGCATGCGACATTTCACCGAGTCCCTCGCTAGAGGGCCGGTACGGTATGTATATGATGATATTATGGCATGAGCACGGACATATTTGACACACGATTTAAGGCAAGTCTTGATTCTCGTCTCCCGATTTGTGTTGATACTATATTTGTTCTCAGGAACCCCGGCCCGATGATGATCTGTTTTACCATATTCTATGCTTTACATATTCGACATTTTTCCGTGCGGCCCCACTCTTCGGTCGCGTTTCGTTGCGCGCGGTGTGCCGATACACGTTCGAAGCGAGCCGCCCTTCCAGACTCCCGTTCGACTATTTTGAGAGCTCCTTCGTCCCATTCGCATTTTGGTACGGCCTTTCGTTACATTTATGTATATTTGATCGGGGTACGGCGGGGCCCGTCCCCGTCCTATGTTTGTACGTTCGTTTGTTTGTAGGCACGCAGACATAAGTGTGGGTTATGGTCCGTCTGTCGTATGTGTATGTGATATATGTGTACCGGGCGGTTATCTACCGGCGGCCCTGCTCGCCCGCCTATGTATGTGTTTATATGATATGATGGCCGGTGTGACGCCCCTGGTATTTTTACGAGCGTGCGAGTAAATTTTGGTTAGTAGGAAAAAAAACGGAGAAACTCTTGGATTTTCTAAAATATTTGAGTTATTACCTTATTGTTTTTTTGTTAACGTATGCGATACTGCGTGTTAGCACGTACGGGTGCCCAGTTCGGGCGCTAGTCGCGGCCCACGGGGCTGGGTCGTGACACCACGGAGGACAGTTATGATACCGACCCGTCGGAGGACCCAGCTACGATTTCTCCAGAGTCTGGAGCCGAGATTCCGCGGAGGGTGGCTATGATACCGATCTCTCGGAGATCGGCGATGACCACTCCGAGAGTTTCTTACCTCGCGGAGGAGGATAGTTGTAGAGAACCCCCTTGACATTCCTGCGGGACGACGGAGGAGGAGATTTTCAAGTATGCGCCGCTCCCTCGCGAGGGAGAACCCGATAGCCCGGCCACCTCGAGAGTGCTATGGATTTTTCCGGTTCTTTGTCCCCACTGCGGTAGCCGGGATTTGTACGATCATCCATACCCTCCGATTCGGATGTGGGTGATAGCGGAGACCGAGAGACAGTAGGGGAGCGGACGAGGGATGATGGTGGACACACCTCTCACGGCCGTGCTCCCTGTGTCGGACTCGGGGTTGATTATTTATAAGCCTGTAAGAGTTTCTTAAAAATTTCCTATGTGTGTATGATTTCGCCAAAAATATTATCGGTGACGATAGGCGGCGAGATGTCCCCATCCATAGGTATAAATCTAGAAACCGGGTGGAGGATAATTATGAGTACAAGTGGAAGTAGATATTGAGGAATCCGGAAAGAATATGGTAATTGTGTAGTTTGGACCGGGGTGGGCCCGCTACAACAAAAAAAAAAAATTTCGAAAAATTTATTAAGGCGCCGAACGCCCTAAGTTAAAAAGGGG
>NW_026721099.1:0-19605 GCF_029784015.1 Lycium ferocissimum
GAAAATTCGGGAAGGTGTGGAGAGGTTAGGGGAGTTCTAAAGGATTATGGAGTTGAAGAAAAAATGACTAAACTGAAGTGTAGAGGCCCTTTTATAGGTGCCAAATTCGGATTGGGCCGGGTCAAAACATAAGTGGGCTTTTAAGTGGATTTTTTCGGATTCCCGCCCAGGTTCAAGTTCCTCTAACTGTCCGTTTTAAAATGCCCATAACTCCCTACTCTGATGTCGGATTGACGAACGGTTTGTTGCGTTGGAAACTAGACTCGATAAACTTCATTTTAGGATTTTGAAACACTTTAAAAATCCTCATATAATCAGAGATATACCCCTCCAAAGTTGACCCAAAATTCTGTCCAGAATTCTGCCAACCTTTTTTCTAAATTTTCGACAATCTTATTTTCTTCGCTTCGCTTGGTCCCGGAATCTTCTAAAACTCTCCATACATGATATTTATCATTAATCATATTGATAATGGTCATGTCCTAACAGTTTCAAGGTTGTCCTTCCCGGTACGACTTACGAGATCGTAATTCATCCTTTACTTTATTGTTACGAACTTCCCATGGCTTGTACCTTGCAAAACTTCGTGGAACGTCTCATACTCCATTAATATGGTGAAGTACTTGGCATGCTCATGCTCTGAGAATTCGAGGTGTAACATCCTTCCCCCCTTAGGAACATTCGTCTAGGTCGATGTGTTTTTATGCTTTATTTTTTTCTAAAGATTTTATTATGACTAAAGGGTTTCTTTGAATTAATGATAAGGGAGAAGTTATGACTCCTGGATGGAATAGTAGTATGGCACTGGTAGTAAGTGTCTTGGGTGCGATCGTCCGGCCTTCGATTTGGGTTGTGACGATGGCGAAAAATCAAGGCAAAGTAAGGTTAGTATGAAACATATGCGTAAGGTTAGTATGAAACATATGCGTAAATTAAAATAAAAGAAAAAGTTATTTTCTATGACCCGAGGCTTTATTAATTTGATTAAAAAGAAAACACAGACTGTGGTCCTGACTCAGATAAACATCGAGTCATTTCTATTGTTGACAACATCGCGAGGTATTGCAAATGGTGAGAAATCAGGCCTCAACCAATTCTCGCCAATTTTAAATCATAAAATCATCATTTCTCTACCAAAGAGGTAAGAGCAGGGTAGAGGTCCAGTTGGATAGTTTCTCGCCCGGATCAGCATCGCAGATTGTGGAGTCCTCAGTGCATTTTTCCAACACCACTAGGTAGTTTTCCTCTTGAAATAGCAACCTCAACCCTTCTATTGCACTTCCATCATCTAGCATGGGCATTCTTACTGGAAATGACTGGTACAAATTCGGAGCTGGCTTGCGCAGTTTCGCAGGGCCTTTCTTCTTTCTGGTAGCTTTTGAGACCTCTTCATCATTTAGTACATACCCCAAACCAAAACTGAAGTTGTTTTGGGGAATGGGGATTAGCTCTGTGATGCCATGTAGGTCCCCTCTAGACCTCGCCTGGGTTCAAACCCATTTTGGAGCATAGTGGAGGCAATCATTTTGTAGACTGTAGGCATGGAAACTTCTGTGGAATCTTCTCTATGGGAAGTCCTCACTAATTCCACCACGTGGAAGTCTCTCCCCTTAGGAACTGCTTTGATGACCGGCACCGAGTTGTTTGGGTAGTTATGGATACTACCTTCTCCTCGAATTAAAACTTCATGACCATCCCATACAAATTTTACAGCTTGATGTAGTGAGAATGGCACAGCTCCTTCCATGTGGATCCACGGTCTTCCCAGCAACAAGTTGTATGTAGCAGCTATCTTCATGACTTGAAATTCAGTGATGAACTTTGCGGGCCCCATTTGGACACGAAGGTCGATTTCTCCGATGGGGTTACATTGAGTTCCATCGAATGCTCTTATGTTCATACGGATTTGATTAATATTCCCAAGATCATAACCTAATTGGCCGAGAGTGGATTCGGGGCAAATATTGAGGCCCGCTCCATTGTCGATTAGAACTCAAGTTACCACTTTATTTTGGCACATGATAGTGATATGTAGTGCTTTGTTATGCATTGTACTTTATTTGGGTAGCTCTTTACTAGTGAAAGCAATCTGATGCTCTTCCGTGACATTTGCGACCATCTCAGACAAATTCTCACTACTTGTACCTACGGGGACATGGGCTTCTTCTAACACTTTCATTAAAGCCAGATGGTGTTGAGGTGAGCTCAACAATAATTCTAGCATAGATATCTGAGCTTGTGTTTTCTTCAAGTGTTCCACAATGGAATATTCCTTTGGCTGCATCCTGTGCTAGAAATCTTCAGGCTCACCTTTGGTAATGGGCCTCTTATGGTTTTCTTCTCTTCTTGGTATCCCTTGGGCCAGATCTTTGGGAGTGTAATACCTCCTAGACCGTGTCATTCCATGGGCAGCTGCCACTTGCATAATGAATTCCTTCCTTCGTGCCACTATCACCTCTTGAGATACCGACACTATGAACGGCACGGGGATTGATACTTTAAACTGTGGACGTTCTTTGTATTTTAAGTTACGCCACTATAGTTTCAAGTGCTTGGATTGGATCTCAAATCACATGCTCTCCTACAGCCCAATCTTCTTCCTTGTCTATCATATGAATCGTGTTGTTACCATGATTAGGCAAGGGATTGGTATTCACGTTTGGAGCCGCATTCTGAAGAATGATCTCATTTTTGTCAATCATATCTTTTATCTTGTTCTTCAAATTGATGCAATATTCAGTATTATGTTCGTATCCCGCAGAATGGTACGCACATGTTTGATCTGCTCGGAAGAATCTATTTTCGGGATTGACTACCTTTGGTGGGACCGTTTGGATTATTCCTGCAATATTTAACCTTTCAAACATTTTGGTTCTTGTTTGTAGAATCGGGCGGGCTTCTTTTTGAAATTAGGACGTGGCAAACTGTAGTTATTTGGCGGTGGGTTATTTTGTGTTGCTCTATAAGCAGGTGCGGGAGTTTAATAATTTGGATGTGGAGCTTAGTAATTCAGCGGTGGTGATTAGAAGGTAGTTTGTGGAGCTTGGTAGTTTGGTGCTAGTGTTTGGAAAGTAGGTTGTGCATAATAGACCGGCACAGGGTTGTATGGTGTGGGTAAGTAGGCATTCGGTAGTGGTGCTTGATAGATTTCTATGAGAGATCGTAGTTCTTCCCTCTTTTGGGTTTTTAGCCTTGGAGTGTGAGAAACATTTTCCATGTCCTCTTTCTTTTTTCTAGCGAGTCCCAGAGTGCTTTGTCTGGTAGATTTGCTGGCTACGCTTATGATTCTTCCAGATTTGAGAGCATCTGCTATGGCCTCTCCCATTTTTACTAATTCAGAGAATGGCCTCTCGGCTATTGACAACATGCGATCATAGAAATCGGTCTCTTGTGACAGAATAAACATGAAGACTAACTCTTCCTCGCTCATCGGCGGTTGTACTCGGGCGGCTTCGGCCCTCCATCTCCTCGTATACTCACGGTATTTTTTCGTTGACTTCTGTTTGATTTTCTCCAAGTAGTACTGGTCTGGTACTGTTTCAACATTGAATCGGAACCTTTCCATAAAGGTCTCCGCCATGTCTTCACAGGAGGCCCATCGACGCATATCTTGTGTGGTGAACCATTCGAATGCTTCCCCGGTTAAGCTTCAGCTGAAAAGCCTCATGATCAGTGCTGGGTTGATTCTTACTCCGACCAGTTGGTCACAATAGGCTCATAGATAGGCCTTGGGGTTGCCTGCCCCATTGAGCATTTTTGAATTTGGGCACTTTGAAGCCCTCGGGCATATCCAAACCTGGATGAAGACAATGGTCATTATAGCTCAACCCTATTACTTTTCGGGTATCTTTTATTGATTGTGCATGCATTTCCACCACCTTGTACTCAATTTCCTTATCGCGCCTATCCTGCTCGGCTCTCAAGGCCTTTTCCATCTCCTCATAGTGATCAATTTCTTGATGATCTGAGGAGAACGCACTTGGCGTGGCACGGTAAGGACAACCAATTGCCTTACCTTAAGGACAAGCAATGGCCTTAAGAGCAATGGCCCACTAGTACAGTGATGGTGGATGAATGAGTTCTTGGGTTATGTCGTTTTCCTCCTCTTGAGCCAAAGAGGCGGTAATGTTGGCCTCTTTAGATGGGCCACGTTGGATCTTGCGGTTCGGACTCCTCCTTGGGATCCTCATCTTTTCCCTTGAGAGTCTCGATTTTGACCATCAAAGGCACGTAACTTGGTGCTATTCCTTTGGCCTTGTTTGAAGAGCTCTCCTGGTAACGCTCCAATTCGGCAGTCTCTTATGATGGATTCTCAACTAGGTTCAAAATTTGGTCGGCCTCTTTGATCTTGGCTAGGACCAATTCGATCTTTTTCTCTAGCTTGCGAATCTTCCTACTAAACGATCCTTCATTCTCGCTAGCAGTGTTGCTTTGACTTCTTCGTCCGTCTATTAGTAGCAAATCAACCCTTTCAGGAGGTGTAAAGGGTGAGTTTTCCTATGTTCGTGGTTTTGGTTAATTGGCATTTCCTTGTGTTTTTCTTTGGGATAGTAATCGGAACACGGGATCAACCAATCATTCAAACGAAATACATGAAACACATAAACATTTAATCATATAATCATGTAATAAATCATGCTAGTCGCATTTCTAAAGTAGTCAACCTAGTCGATTTTGAAACATAAATGTGCCATTTGCATTAAACCATTACCCCATAAAATCATAGTTTCATTAATAATATTTTCCCCTAAGGGATTACAAAAGATCACAAAGCATAAAGAAAATAAAATCAACAGAAGTGTCCTCTAGTGGATGATGACGAAGCTCTCTCGATCCTTGCCTTCTTGGCCCTTAGAAGGGCGGTCTGAATGTGGAGATGAGTCTATGTCAACACGGTATCCATAAAAAACCCCTTATCTATGAAAGTCATCAATGCGGTGTCGTCCATTGTTTTCTTCATTCGATCATCAAGCTTCAACAAGCAGTCATGTGTGAAGTCCAACTCTTGTCTCAAGCTATCTATGAGGGTTTGATCATACTTAATCTTCTCCAAGTATTTTACATCGCTATCATCGGCTCTCCTTTGGACACCATCCTATCTCGATCCCAATAACCGGTGATGATCTCGATCAACTCCCTACACCCGGTCATGACTAATAAAGAAGGAAGATTTCCTAACTATTTGATCACTTTCCTTTGTTCCTCGGCATTCATCCAACCCCATCATATTTTTAACATATCCGGTGCCTTGAGAACCATGTCAAATTTCAAGTGGGTATTCATCGACAAAATAAAGCACGATTAATCCCCCAACCACATGGATAATGGTTTAACACATAGGCACAACCATGTTTCCAATTAGCACATAATGTGCATGCGATGTCTTCTGGGTCATAGACCGTTTTGACACAAGGTAATTTCCTTAACGGGTTTTAGATACATTTAAAATATCAAAAACCCATCTAGGTCAATCATGCGCTAGTCCGGTAGGATTTGGCTCGGCTCTATCATAGTCATATGTAAGAGTGGGATTTTTCAAATTGACAGGAACCCGAGTGGACTACTTCGGGTGAACTGTTGTCGGTTGTTGGAGGACCGCGTACCAACTCTGCGTTTAACGTGTTCCAAAGAAAGGGTGTTACGGGCTTTTTAGTGAAGGCTAGACCTCAATCCTGCATGTCCCCTTTAAAAACATGCTTTTTGCCAAAGGTGGTAGAGTTTATGATATGAATGCATGAAAATTAATGTTTGTAAGAAAATAAACAAATAAACAAATAATCAACAATTAAATCACATTATATTGAAACCCTTATAGTTAGAACCTAGAAATCCCCAGCGGAGTCGCCATCTATTACGGTTCACTTTTACACGGGTGCATGAAAGCTACTAAGAGGTTGTAAACTATGTTTTGGATTTTGTATTTTTTAGAGTCGCCATCTAATTTTATAAAGGAAATTAGGAAATTCGAGTTAAAGGGATTAGTCAAAAAAGAGGTAAATCATTTAAAATTAGAGTTCAAGTGGTGATCCCCTAGGAAAGGTTTTAAGCACCCTAGTATTAAGGATTAGTAGAATACGGTTGACCTACGAGCTTCAATGTCTGATTATTGTGATTATTTACTAAAATATTTTTTCTCCTGCAAAATCATCATGCCAATATCATAACATTTTGTTTTTGGCAAAATATTTTGAAGTAAAAAAGAGTTGGTTTCTTTCGAAATGTGTTTATAAGGGTTTATATTCACTTCATTTTAGGACCAAAACCCACTTAAGATTTTCTCTTACGTAGAGTTCGTACTAGTTGGGTCCAATGTCTTGATTTAATCCTTATAAGTCTTGGGTACATATATGTAAGAAAATAAATGGAGTATATCTCCTGTAACGACCCACCCGGTCGTTATGGAAAATCTAGGATCACCCTACCAAATAGAGCCCTTCCAAGGGTAGAACGAGCTAATAAAAGCTCAAATGTAGAAGTTTAAAAACTAAAAAACTTGGCTCGCTTGTGATTATTGTTTGATTGTATCGAGTCCATTGGGGGGTGACATTGGAAATTAGACCTCCTTGGGGATTCTGAGGCCACGGTGAGTCCGCATGGTGTTTTTACATTAATGTGCATGCTTTGTTTGTGTTTGTGAGGCCTCAGATGAAGTGTTGTATGGTAGAGTGAAAAACGGGTGAAATTTGCGAGCTCACTGGTTCAGTGGCACCGCTGCGACGGACAAGGTACCGCTGCGGCGGGGCTACTGTAGCGGCAGATCTCTCGCCGTAGCGGACATATAGGAAATGGGGATGTCTACTATGGCGGACCTTTGGACTGCTGTAGTGCTTGCGCTATAGTGGGTCCGTGCTCACCACAACGGAGAAGAGCATTTAGTGAAGGTTCTCTACAGCGAGCCCTTGCTCGCTATAGCGAGACCGCTGCAGCGATAAAATGACCGTCGCAACGGTCAACGGGGACAGAATTTGGATTTTTAAACACTTAGTTCCGAATTCTTTATTCATAAAACTCCAAAATAGTTCCTAAGGAACACCTAGGGTGAAATTCTAAGGCTAGGGCAAGAATACTCTTAAGAGGTAAGTCTTAACCATTCCTTCCTTCATTACGCATTCATCTCTAAGATTATCATCATTCTAATAGGTCTACAATAGTGAATTGAGACTAGTAACCCTAAAACTTAATAGACCTTTAATAGTTGGTGGGTTATGAATATTATTTTGTGATTATCATCTAAAGGCTTGGGTTATCAGTTTCTAATCAAGAATTTAACCGTTTGAGACATGAACTAAGTGAATTGAGACTTAGGGTTTCATAAAGATGGTAGGTTGACCATAGAAATTGCTTGTACGGGATAACTTGAATGAATAATATTATAAATTGATAGTTCATTGTTGCCAAGGCCAATGTTAGGATAATTTACACCTACTAAGCATTCACCTATTAGAAAGAGGTAAAGTTGAAGGGTGTTCATTGAATTGATATTGTTGACTAGAGTGATTGTGACTTATTTAGCATCTTAATTGTTAGACTTTGAGTGTTCCGAGACATTATAGAAGGGAAAGGCTATAGCAGAGTGATTCACATTGTTCCGGCTACGTGAGTTGAGGTAGGTTACGGTCTAATTGAGTTTGACTTTGATTAGTTGATTGTATGTGTTATGAGATTGATAGGATAAAACATGTCTAGTCTTCGGGCATAATGTGTGGTTGAAATTCCTATATGCTATTGGTTGAGTGATAATGTGCGCTTAATGCTATTATTTGATGTGTTGTGATCTATATGTGATGACAATTGTGGTGAGAAGTTAATATGATCTTCTTGATCAAAGTGAGATAATACTTGATAATCAATCAGTGAAAGTGATATATATATATATATATATATATATATATATATATATATATATGAAAAGGCACATTTGACAGGGGGTAGGATGTGGCTAAGTTGTGAGCTCGTGGTCCGAGGTTCGTTCCGGAACGAGTGGTACATAGACACCATGGGTCCCCTGAAGGTCATGGCTATTGGGCAAAGACACCAATTCGCATGTATGTACATTAGTGATCTGTGGCTTAGTAAGTGAGAATGTTGTTGGGACGTTTATTCCATTGCTTGTTTCCATTGACTTGATTGTTAATACCATTGGTTGACTTGATTTGTTAATATCATTGGATGACTTGGTGTGGGTTATCTGATTTTGTCTTTGTTGACTGGTTTGTCTATTTTATTGATTTTATGATTCATGCATGATACTAATCTTAGTCGGCCTATGATAGCTATCGGCACATAGTGTTTGTACTGATACTACCTTGCTGCATTCTTTTGAGTGCAGATTGTGATCCGAAGGCTGGCTACTCGACCTCATATTTAGCTTGAGGCCATTTCTTTGACAGATTGAGGGTGAGCTTCTATCCGTGTCAGGCCGCCCGAAGATCTTCCTTTATCTAATGTCTATTTCCATTCTAGACATTGATGTTTATTTATTTCAGATAGTATGAATTACTTAGATATGTTTTGGATTAGAATCCTTGTACGGTGACTTTCGAATTTTGGGGTTGTAATAGTTAGGACTTCCAAATTTACATTATTGTTTTATGGCGTACTATTTTGATTAATCTTGTGTTTAATTTGTTGTGAACTGAATGAATTGGCTAAATAAAAATGGACTTTGAATGAGTAGATGGTTAGGCGTATTAGTTCGCCCACTAGGAGTTAGTGTGGGTGCCAGTCATGGCGGGTTGGGTCGTGATAGAGTTGGTATCAGAGCCTTAGTGTCACGACCCAAATAGATGGGCCATGAGTAGTGCCTGAGTGGGACACTCGTATACGAACCTGTTAGATATAATCAGACTGTTACTAAGGACAATGTGGAAATCGGTAAAAGCATGCTGTAGACTCATAATGACATTTATCATAATGAACCTGTTTCCTGAGGAGTCACAGTTGACCAAACATAACAAAAGATGCAAGCCGTCAAGGCTGCCACTATACACGGGAATATCCAAAACGTCTATATAGGCGACGAATCTATATACAACCCAGCCGGGACCTCTAGAAGTATACAATGACAAATGACCCACACATGTACCCCTAAGAGTATAACCAAAATATTAAAAATAAACAAAAGTAATAATTTAACCAGGACAATTGGGCATGCCGCACGAAGGCCGATAAGGCCGTCACAAAACATAGATAAACTCTAAACGTACGCAAATCTCACGGAACATATACAGAACCCACACCACATGTCTACGGACCCTCTACGAACAAAACATGACCATATGACGGGACGGGGCCCCGCCGTGCCCGAACAAATACGTACATATGTAGCGAGAAAAGTATTACACCAAAATACGGGCTCGGACAAAGGAGCACTCAACGGTGAGCAGATAACCTAAGCAACGGATCCACAAATCGGTCGTACGTACCTGCGCGGCACGAAACGACCCCGAAGAAAGGGGTCGGTACGGAAAATGTCCGAATATGTAAAGCGAGAGAACGTAATAAATAAAATCAAAATCGAACGAGAATGTGCGGAGGAAGCATAAGATACATAGGGAATCAAAAATGCATACCGAGAAAATCATAAGTAATGCATGCGAGAAAACATATGCAAAGCCGGCCCCGCTATGGGACTCGGTGAACGAAGCGAGAGGCGCTCCCTTCTATCCCGCGCCAAAACACATCATACTTCGAGAATAGGGATTATCTCCGAAACGGATCGAACATACCAAGTGGCCACATCAAAACATAATCAACGAGATATCGAAGCATAAGCGTACATGGCACATCATACACCACAACCCATGTACGTATATACACCCCCTCACACGGGGCGCGGCGAACAATGCGAGAGACATACGCTTGAGAACATATCTGGCCCGGGCTCGGTGTGGGAAACATTGAGGCATCCACGAGTGGAGTAGTGAGAAACTAATGCAATAAAATAACATATATCCGGAGACTCGATGAGGCGGATCAAATGACAAATCAAATCAATGAAATCGGACGGAGTCATAGTACGTACCTTTCGGACATCACGGTGGATTATGTCGGAACGAACGTTCGAAGTCAAAGTACATATCAAAACGCTTCGTAGGACTTAATGGAACATTTAAAATGATTTATGTTTAGTAGCTAAAACATTTCTCAAAAGCCGTTCGAAGACAAATCGTAAATACAAAAGTGTAAAATCGGAAATAGGGGGCCCACCTCGGTCAATTGAGGTGGCAGACGTAAATTACATATGTTAAACTTCATAATATCACTTATGAGGGTTTTAAGGTAGTCGGGTTTTGTTTACAAAAGTTGGAAAGATTTAGGTTACTTCCTAGTCATTTACAACCTAACTAATTCAATTCTATTGCAAGAAAAGGGCAAATTTTTGAGTGCGGATTCCGAAGAGTCGAATTGTCCCCGAGGTCCGAATTCAAACCTAGTACATCTAGGACGTGCCGGAGAAAGAATAGGGTTAGCTTTACATACCTTTCTCGCTTGTTAAGCTCGTCGAAACTCCAATCCCGTTTCGCCAAAAATACGCAAATGGTCATGTTGACCGGTTACTATTCATGAGATTTGACATTTCAACCTTTGGTTTCTATTCGGCTACCGAAATTTCGTAAAGACTTCCCCTATAAACATGACACCCCCGAGATTCAACTCGGCTCAAATACCAACAACAACCAAACCAATAACATAAATCAACAACAAGAATCACAAACTAACACGAATAGTCTTCTTTCAACATAAGGCAACAACTTCCCAACTACTTCACATTTCAAACCAACATTAATGTTTACATACTCATTTACTTACCAAGATCATCCCAACATCATTTGGAGACATTTCATATGATTCCACACATTATTCGCAAAATACACAAATTTTTCCACCGAAACCATAACTCGTCCAAAACTTCCATTCTTCGACAAACATATTCATAACATATTTCCATCTTCCAAATTCATTAACAATCATCATAATCCACACCTTAACAACTCAATTATCATAAGAACGTAAAATCATAAAAATACGACATAAGTTCCTACATTCCACTTCAATGCAAACTTACATCATTTTACTTCCATTTACATTACAAGGATCACAATAACACAATTGACATACTAAACAACATTAAACCATTTCCATTTCCTCATACATAACCTCACGGCCAACATGAAATTTCCCTAGCTTTCACCAAACTCATCCAACTTCCATTTCCAATATCAATTCCATCATAGTCACAACAAAAATTCAACATAAAATTCAACATAACTACACTACACAATATCACATGCATTCGGCCACATACACCTTCCCATGCAACTTCCATATTTTTATGATTTCTACCCATTTACATATGCTACAACACAAACAAACCTTCAAAACATAATTAAAAAGGATGAATCCTTACCTTTTTCTTCAATCTTCTTCACTTGAGTAAGTTGTCCATTTGAAGAAACAAGCCCTCTTTCTTCCAAACCAATCACACCAAGTTGATAAGGGCACTTAATTTAGTAGGAAAACCACAAGACAAAAATTTTTGGATCAAGATTTTTGGTCTTCTCTTCCTCTCTTCCTTGGCCGAATTGGCCTTCTTATTTTTGCTCTTCTTTCTCTTGTTTTTTTTTTTCTTGCTCTCTTATTTCTTGAACTCAAATGAAGTCCTCTCTTATATATATAATTCTCTTAGTCATGTGAGGGGCACATGCCCCTCTCTAGATTTTTCTTTCTTCTTTTTTTTTTTCTAGAATTTTCCTATATTTCTCTAGAAAAGATGACTTATTTTGTCATCAATTTTCATTCTTTTTCTTTTCCCTTTTTTTTTTTTTTGAACCTTCATGAACTCCATGTGAAATTCCCATTTTGCCCCTCCACTTTTCTCAATATTACCATTTTGCCCCTAACCTTCCACATTATTTCCATTGGCCATTTTGCAAATTTCTCTTTTTACCCTTGGTCTTTCTCAATATTTCCATACCACCAATGTTCATAAATAATATTCCTAACAACTCGCACATTAAAATAATTCTTGAAAATGATCTTGTCCTTAGCTTGCCACGACTTTCTCGAATTATCCGAATGCATGAAATACGGGATATAACATCCTCCCCCCCTTTAGAACATTCGTCCTCGAATGTTCAACTGACCTTATGGGGTTTCATAGCACTTCGGGGAGGTTTCCTCCTTTTCAAATACATACTTGAGCTTGACCAAAGCACTTGTAAGGGCCTTCATTTTTCTTTTCAACTCCTTCTGTCATTCTCCGACATCTCTTTACTAGGACTGCTCGGGGTCTTAAATCGGATATACGGCAAACGGAATCTTCATCAAAATCGGAAGATCAAACGGACGTCGGATGGAGTCATACCCGGAATCAGAAGCACGAAAGTACAACAGACAGAATCAGGCAGGCTCAAATTCGGAGCCAGACGTACAGAAGCGTATCGAACAGACCCATAATCAGAGTCAGGCGTACAGGCATCTTTACCAGACAGATTCGTAGTCGGGGTCAGACGTGCAGACGTATGTCGGACAAATTCATGATCGGAGTCAATCGTGCAGAGATGTATCAGATGGGTTTGTAGTCGGAGTCGGACATATAGAGGTATAGCAGATGGAAACATAATTAGATGCGGTAGTACCGGGGTATAATGGACAGAGTTTCTTCGGAGTCAGGGGCACAGAAATATGGCATACGGGATCGCGATCAGGGTCAGGCTATTTTTACTGCTACTTTAGAGACCTACAGAAATTTCCTTGTCGCGTTTTTACTTTTCGCTTGATTGCAAACTTGCTTCTCTCATTCTTACATAATGGTTTCCTACTTCGCTTATCGGCTCCTCCAAAGGTTTTTTTCTTGATCATATTTCTTATCCTTAATTCCTTCCAATACTTCAATTCCCAACCTTAATCCATAGTGAAAAGAGTAGCAACTTATCTTACAACACCTGTACCATATCTTTCCTTGTTACTCGAACTTCGATGTCTTTGTCCGATTGCCGCTTCCCAACCGTAGCACCGGTGGTCGGGAATTACTTACCTACCGATACAATTGCATGCGAGAATATCGTACGCGTTCACATACCTATATGATTATTATCGACTATCCCACAAAATAATTCCAGCGTTGTTCAAGCCTATACAAATCCCGAGGCTATACTGTACTTTCTTTCTCTTCACCCCTTATGTTCCGTTTCGTAATGCCTTCCGTTAGTGGCAGCCTTTTGTCGTTAGGACTCGCCTTTCGACCAACATAATCACTAGGGAAAAGTCCTACGCATACAAATATATATGCACTTATCACCATTCTACTTACAAGCATTTCCAGTCACTTTTCGAACTTACCTTAATCTTCAAGCGATATTGCGCTTTCTTTCTTTTTCCTCATTAATCTGCTCCGGTCTGCGCGACTTCTGTAAGGGTGCTATCCGCTTCACGGACTCCCGTTTCCTTTAGGTTACCCCAAATTTCCATTTATCCCCTTAAATTCCAAGTTTGTAAAATTTTCAATTACTTCCCAGGGGGTCACCCATCCTGAAATTGCTCCCCTCCTGAGCACGCTTAACTTCGCAACTTCGACAGATTCTAATCCCTTAATGTCGGTATAATCACGTCCATTTTCACACACGACCTTTATTACATAACACGAGGCTAATCGAGGCCTTACGGATCCCGAGGCATATTCACAACACGTCCTTTCTTGTACAATTACTATTTTACCCTTCTTGACCTTCGGGAGTCACCTTTGCAAATTCTTGTTACTCGAAATCTGTACGCCACAAATACCCATAATATCATGCAGAATATACAGCTTCGTATCCCACGCTAGTCATTCAGGATCTCTGTTTCAGGTAACAGAATAAATATATTCGAACTTCCTGTGTGACCTCTTCAGTCGCCGCTTACCATTTTCCGCCGTATACAGAGCTCACGCAAGGAATTTTATTTCCTATGACTTGGCTCTATCGCACGATCTAAGACAGAAAAGAAGGTCAACAATTCCTAGATGCCCTGTAGCCTCCTGTTTATAAATGTGGCGCGCTTCACACCATAAACAGGACTCTACTAGACACGGTCTGTAGACATTCCGAGGACCTAACCGCTCTGATACCACTTTTGTCACGACCCAACTCCGTAGGCCGCGACTCGTGCCCTAGTTGGGCACTCGTACGTACCTTAGCCTGAATTAGCAAAATATTAAAAATAAACAAAAGTAATAATTTAACCAGGACAAGTGGGCATGCCGCACGAAGGCCGATAAGGCCGTCACAAAACATAGATAAACTCTAAACGTACGCAAATCTCACGGAACATATACAGAACCCACACCACATGTCTACAGACCTCTACAGAACAAAACATGACCATATGACGGGACAGGGCCCCGCCGTACCCAGAACAAATACGTACATATGCAGCAGAAAAGTATTACACCAAAATACGGGCTCCGGACAAAGGAGCACTCCAACAGCTGAGCAGATAACCTAAGCAACGGATCCACAAATCAGTCGTCTGTACCTGCGCGGCACGAAACGCAGCCCCCGAAGAAAGGGGGTCAGTACGGAAAATGTACTGAATATGTAAAGCAGAGAACGTAATAAATAAAATCAAAATCAGAACAGAATGTGCGGAGGAAGCATAAGATACATAGGGAATCAAAAATGCATACCAGAAAATCATAAGTAATGCATGCAGAAAACATATGCAAAGCCGGCCCCGCTATGGGACTCGGTGAACAGAGCAGAGGCGCTCCCTTCTGTCCCGCGCCAAAACACATCATACTTCAGAGTAGGGAATATCTCCGAAACAGATCAGAACATACCAAGTGGCCACATCAGAACATAATCAACAGATATCAGCATAAGCGTACATGGCACATCATACACCACAACCCATGTACGTATATACCTGCCCCCTCACACCGGGGCGCGGCGAACAATGCAGAGACATACGCTTGAGAACATATCCTGGCCCGGGCTCAGTGTGGGAAACATTGAGGCATCCACGAGTGGAGTAGTGAGAAACTAATGCAATAAAATAACATATATCCAGAGACTCGATGAGGCAGATCAAATGACAAATCAAATCAATGAAATCGGACGGAGTCATAGTACGTACCTTTCGGACATCACGGTGGATTATGTCGGAACAGAACGTTCGAAGTCAAAGTACATATCAAAACGCTTCGTAGGACTTAATGGAACATTTAAAATGATTTATGTTTAGTAGCTAAAACATTTCTCAAAAGCCGTTCGAAGACAAATCGTAAATACAAAAGTGTAAAATCGGAAATAGGGGGCCCACCTCGGTCAATTGAGGTGGCAGACGTAAATTACATATGTTAAACTTCATAATATCACTTATGAGGGTTTTAAGGTAGTCGGGTTTTGTTTACAAAAGTTGGAAAGATTTAGGTTACTTCCTAGTCATTTACAACCTAACTAATTCAATTCTATTGCAAGAAAAGGGCAAATTTTTGAGTGCGGATTCCGAAGAGTCGAATTGTCCCCGAGGTCCGAATTCAAACCTAGTACATCTAGGACGTGCCAGAGAAAGAATAGGGTTAGCTTTACATACCTTTCTCGCTTGTTAAGCTCGTCGAAACTCCAATCCCGTTTCGCCAAAAATCTGCAAATGGTCATGTTGACCAGTTACTATTCATGAGATTTGACATTTCAACCTTTGGTTTCTATTCGGCTACCGAAATTTCGGCAGCACTTCCCCTATAAACATGACACCCCCGAGATTCAACTCGGCTCAAATACCAACAACAACCAAACCAATAACATAAATCAACAACAAGAATCACAAACTAACACGAATAGTCTTCTTTCAACATAAGGCAACAACTTCCCAACTACTTCACATTTCAAACCAACATTAATGTTTACATACTCATTTACTTACCAAGATCATCCCAACATCATTTGGAGACATTTCATATGATTCCACACATTATTCGCAAAATACACAAATTTTTCCACCGAAACCATAACTCGTCCAAAACTTCCATTCTTCGACAAACATATTCATAACATATTTCCATCTTCCAAATTCATTAACAATCATCATAATCCACACCTTAACAACTCAATTATCATAAGAACGTAAAATCATAAAAATACGACATAAGTTCCTACATTCCACTTCAATGCAAACTTACATCATTTTACTTCCATTTACATTACAAGGATCACAATAACACAATTGACATACTAAACAACATTAAACCATTTCCATTTCCTCATACATAACCTCACGGCCAACATGAAATTTCCCTAGCTTTCACCAAACTCATCCAACTTCCATTTCCAATATCAATTCCATCATAGTCACAACAAAAATTCAACATAAAATTCAACATAACTACACTACACAATATCACATGCATTCGGCCACATACACCTTCCCATGCAACTTCCATATTTTTATGATTTCTACCCATTTACATATGCTACAACACAAACAAACCTTCAAAACATAATTAAAAAGGATGAATCCTTACCTTTTTCTTCAATCTTCTTCTTCACTTGAGTAAGTTGTCCATTTGAAGAAACAAGCCCTCTTTCTTCCAAACCAATCACACCAAGTTGATAAGGGCACTTAATTTAGTAGGAAAACCACAAGACAAAAATTTTTGGATCAAGATTTTTGGTCTTCTCTTCCTCTCTTCCTTGGCCGAATTGGCCTTCTTATTTTTGCTCTTCTTTCTCTTGTTTTTTTTTTTCTTGCTCTCTTATTTCTTGAACTCAAATGAAGTCCTCTCTTATATATATAATTCTCTTAGTCATGTGAGGGGCACATGCCCCTCTCTAGATTTTTCTTTCTTCTTTTTTTTTCTAGAATTTTCCTATATTTCTCTAGAAAAGATGACTTATTTTGTCATCAATTTTCATTCTTTTTCTTTTCCCTTTTTTTTTTTTGAACCTTCATGAACTCCATGTGAAATTCCCATTTTGCCCCTCCACTTTTCTCAATATTACCATTTTGCCCCTAACCTTCCACATTATTTCCATTGGCCATTTTGCAAATTTCTCTTTTTACCCTTGGTCTTTCTCAATATTTCCATACCACCAATGTTCATAAATAATATTCCTAACAACTCGCACATTAAAATAATTCTTGAAAATGATCTTGTCCTTAGCTTGCCACGACTTTCTCAATACCAAAATACTTCATAAACATCCCATGTGGTGTTTATCCCATATTTCCATCAACCGAATTATTTTATAACTATTTAACGGCTCTATCTCCGTAAAGGAACCAAGATTAATATTAATAATAGAAGATTCATACCTTTCTCCCGTTAATATTGCTGTATCTTCACTTCTCCACCTTAAGCTAAGGCCACAACACACCGCTATACGATTTTTTAATCGCAACTATACGCTATCCGGACCGGAATTCTGGAATTATACCTTATTTTGGCTTAAAAGTGGGTGTGGGAAGTTTTGGGAAATTTCCAAAAAATTTGAGAGGATTTGGGGTGTTTTGGCTGAGGAATGGGGGGGTGACCCCCTTTTTATAACTATCCAGGTTCTGCCTGGACTGATTTAAAATTTACTCAGCGCGATCGCGTCGCCACGTGGCGTATTCGCGCTGAGTTACAGGGTCTTGCCCTGCGCGTTCGCGCAGGGTTAATTTCCTGCCCTGATAGCCGATATTAAAATGAGCATAACGTGAGATCCCTATATTATATGAGAGCCCACAAGCTATGGTTGGAAAGATATTTCAATTATCTACAACTTTCATTTTTGGTGTGATTCCAAATTCCAAACTTACAATGGTGTTTTGGCCTCTCCAAGTCAGATCATCCGAAAACGTATCCTTAAGTTATCCCTTTGGAGGGCTTATGCCCATATTTGACTTAAGGGTCCTTCTTAAGACTTGCTCAACTTCCCATGTACTACTCATATTACTTTTCATATGTCCTTTATAAAACCTCGGCATGTGGGCCTCACCTTAACCCTCTGATTCACTTGTCCTCCAACTCTTCCTTGACCTATTATATGAACTTAACCCTGATAATCATAGGATGAACATATATAACCTCATACATCCTTAACTATAATCCCGCGTCCGCAATAGTACGACTACCACCTAGCGAATCTCAATGTGCCAAGCTGCGAGGTGTCACACTTAGGTTCATCGATCTCGTCATACAAGGACATGTTTAGCAGAGTTTTACAGATCGGTACGAAGACGTCTGTGCTTATCTTCGGGAGGATACCGGACACAAGGAAATTTCCTTTCTTACTTTCTTTCATGCTACTTGATTCCAATTGGTATCTGGATAATTCAAATAGGTATCTGATTATTCTTCATTCTCTCATAGATGGTGAGAACATGCGCGACAACATCCAGAGGTAGAGGTGGAGGTAGAGGAGCGAGTAGAGGGCCGCCGCGCTAGTTGGGGGGCGGAGTCCCGACAGCCGATCCGTGCCTCCGGTGGCCCTAATGATGCCGTGGGAGATGCGGCCGCACCGGCTCGGCCCGGTGGCGGCGCCGGCTTTGCCGCGCGGCGCCAGTAATCGCTCCAAAGCTTACTGGACACGATGGCTCGTCTTTCGAATTAGTTACACGGGTTGGCACAAACCGGAGCGATACCGGCAGTTCCGGCGGGCGAGGAGTGCGAGGGATGGCGCCCTGTGTCCGGGGAGCATGCAGTTCGAGGCTTTGGGAGTTCGATGCCAAAATCGCCGTGGCTCCTCGCTTGGATGAAGTTTCGAAGTTTGAGTGCATTTTCGAGGCCAAAATGGGTGATGACCGGTGAGGAGCATGATTTTTTTGGGTGGTTCACTAAGATGAAGCCTCTCGGTTTTCCTATAGTAGTACCGAGTCAGAGGATGCGTATGAGTTAATTATAGATTGTCATGAGAGGCTTCATAAGATGGGGGCGGTGGACAGGTATGGTGTTGAGTTTGTGACTTTCCAGTTCTTGGGTGATGCTAAGTTGTGGTGGAGGGAATATGTGGAGAGCAGGCCAGCTAGGTCACCTCCGTTAACTTGGGTTCAGTTCTATTAAGTGTTTTTAGAGAAGTATGTTCTGCGTACTTTGAGGGATAGGAAGAATGATGAGTTTGCTCACGTTGATCAAGGGAACTTCCTTTATTGTGTTTATGAGTCCCGTTTTTATTCCTTGTCCCGATATTCTCTTCGATTCTTTATTACGGATAGGGAGGATCGTGCATTTTGTGAAAGGATTGAACACTGGACTTCAGCTATCTGCTCTTCAGTTTGTCCCCACTGGGGCTTTATTCTAGGAGGTAGTGGAGCATGTCCGTATTGTTGAGGGCATTAAACAGGAGGGTTATGCAAAGTAGGTAGAAAAAAAGGCCTAAAACGGTGGAAATTTTTGCAACTCCTTCTCTAGGGGTCAGAGTTCTCAGGTGTATTCAGGCGTCGGTTCCCGGCATGCAAAATCGCTAGGGCCCATCAAAATAATTATCATTCTTCAGGTCAGCATGGGGCTACACCACTTCATTAGCGTCTATTCAGCGACCTATGCTGGACCGTTCTTGTTACAAGTGTGGAGAGCAGGGGCATATTGAGAGGTTTTGCCCCAGACTCAGATAGGGTGGTCAAGGGACTCAATATTAGGCTCCC
>NW_026721100.1:0-12790 GCF_029784015.1 Lycium ferocissimum
GCTAAAGGGCCTCCGGATTCGGCTCTATTTAGGAAAAGGGGTTTAACATTTGATTCGAAGATCGGGGGGGAAACAACCTTGGGGGCTCCCTGGCTCCCCAAAGGTGGAAAAAGGGTTTTTGGGGGGTGGAATTCTTTGAAAAACGTTTCCAACCTTACCCACCTTTAGAAAGCCGGTTGTGGGGGGGGCCCCCGCCGTTGGAAAAAAAAATCCAACAAAAAGGGGGCCAAGAACTTGGGGTTTCATCCTAAAACAACCCTTTCCCGGCCTTTTAAAAGGGACGGGGCATCCAAAACTTGGATTACAACTTCACCATCAACAATCTCAAATGGTAGCCGTCCAAACCCATCCATCTACCCTCTGACCATTCGTGGGACCCCGACTGAGTGGGATAGCTTGGCAGGGGGCCCCCGGCCAAAACTATGGGCGCAAGGGCCCCCAGGGGGGGCCAACAGCTCCCCGGGACATCTTCAAAATTATCTGGGAAAAGCTATGGTGGCCATTGGGAAGAAAAAGGGAACTCGACTTTGCCCCCATGTTAACATATGATTTTGGCGGACCCCGATAGGGAACGCTTCGGCCCAAGAAAAAGATTCTTTAAAAGGAAAAAAAACCGGGACTTCTCTATGAGGATTTGATTACCCCACGAGGATGCGGGGTGTTTTTTACCCAAAATGAAGCCTTAGTTATCACCTCTCTTGGGGGCGAAGGTAAAAGAGTTTTGATTATCGGGTTTTAAAAATTCTCTTTGGAAAGTAGAAGGAAATGGAACTTGGAGAAAATCTCTTTACGGGACTCGTGTCGGTTTTAATATGTCTGTGAAATTAGGGAGAGATCGACTTACCATTAGAAGGGGGAGGGGTCATCAAAATAACAAAGTTAATGTCGACCGTAGGGATACAAGCAATTTTTGGGGGGCCTTGTCCCGAAAAAGTTGTCCCCCACTCTCCTTTTCTTGTTTCCCCGGAGGGGAAACGGTAATCGGAGGGGCATAGCGTCAAAAAAATGTTTTGTCGAGGAGAAGAATTTGGGAAATTTAGCCATGCCGTCCAAAATAATCACGGGGCCCAACTCGGGCGTAGTTCCCGGATTCCCTCGAAAAACAAGAGCGATATGGGACCACGGGGGGTTAAAGATGAATACGAGTCTTGGGTATTTTCGCCATTGATGATTCGGGAAAGCAAAAAATTTACCCCCGAGGAGCAAAACGGCCCTCCGGATCCCCCGGAAAAAAGGTATCGGGCGGGGGTTAACCCAGCTGGGGGGAGATAATACTTAATTATTTAAGAAATAGCTGATTTTTTTCCCGGTCCCACAAGAATATGGCGGGTATCCCCTCGACGTGGCCCCCCAAACTTGGGGTTTGGACCTTTTTTTTCGTCGTTGCTCGAATGGCCCCCGTGCCCCGGGCAGGTTTGTAAAAGAAGGTTTTTTGTTGTTAAATATAGGATCCGTTGGGGAATTCAAAATCCGGATTTGGCAAATGTAGCCAATTTCGGGTTAAATTTAAATGTGCTATATTTTAAAGATCTATAAAGCTGTCGGAAAATTCATTTTTTGGGACTCGATCCGGTCGGTAAGATTTTTCGATCCTCCCCAAGAAAAAAAGGGGGATCAGAAGGACTAAGAGAAAACATCTTTCTCTCATTTTAGGACTTATTGCTAAAATGTCAACCCTTATTAAAAGAACCCCGGAGCCAAACACCGAGGCTCGTAAGCAAAATATTTGAGCAACAAATAAAAAAATAAAAAAAAATAATTGATGATTTGTTTCTAAAAAGTAGCCTCGGGGGCCTCTTATTTATTTCGGAAATATTTGAGTTCCTGAATCACATGGGTCAGGTGCATTTGGGGGGGATCCGAAAAATTCCTTGGTTTTCTTATCTCTCAAAAAAGGGTAAATAAACCGGGAAGATAAAGATATCGAGGATATTTCAAATACCCGGAGGATGAAAAGGGGGATGGGGTTTTAGGCCCGCAAGCGCCAACAGGATATCCAATTTTTTCGGCAAAGTGCCATGTTCTTCTCTTTGTTCAAACGAAAAGAACAATTTTGAAGGTTTTGGAATGCTGGGCCCCGAAATAAAAGAAACGGTCTTGTCCCCCCTCATGTCGGAAAGCGGGAGTTTTTGTTAGTTTACCGGCCGTTTCGGGGTGCAAGTGTTGCCCCGATAAAAACAAATCGTAGTTTCCTATCTATTATGTAAGTAGGTTATGCGGGGAAACAGATACCCTCCCAAAAAGGGCGGTTTTCGGCTGTAATGGCTACAGTGGGGCCCTTTTTCCGTTCCCGTTGTCGTTGTAACTCTTTCCCTTTTGGAATGTTTTTTAAAAAATTCCCGGGGATAAAAAAGTGGGCGGGAGTTGAAGTTTTTGATTTTAAAGTAAAACCCCCGTCGCGATCAATCTCTAGTCCTTGTTTTGCGTTGCAAATTTTCCAATGGATGTAGCTCCCGGGGCCAAAAAAAACCCCTTTTTGGTCCGGGGGGGCCCGGGGGGTGGATGTTTTCCCGTGATTGTCCAATGTAAAAAAAAGGAAAAAGGACGATCCCTTCAAACCCCAGGGAGAAATCCAAAAAGGCGGGAATTAATAGAATGCCTCTCTAAAAAAAGGGAAGTACAAAGCTTTCTTCAGTCTCGAGCTCCCCGGGACATGTCGGTCTCGGGGGTTAAGTATGATTCCTTTGGGGAGAAATCAAGACAAAATAGCGAGGCCAAAAAAAGGATGTTGGGTCCTTGAATTTCTAAAAATTTCTTCCCCATTTTAAAAATGGACTATGGGGTTTCCAGAAAAGGGGAAAGTAGAAGCGGGCCTTCCGGGGCTTTGTGGGCTAATCGAATTTTTTTCTGGTTCAAAAACATCGGCGTTAGATCAAACGGGTTATAGAGATCAATTCCACACTTGGTTTGGGGACGGGAAAAAATTCAAACTCCCAATCACGAGAAATTCCGGATGATTCAAAGGCATCTAGGCTTTTGAGTAAAGCGGTTTGTTTCCCCGGCGGTCTTCAGAGATGTTTCTTCGGTCAATGGGGGTATAGGGCCCGAAGAGTCTGTATGTAAGTGAGAAGTCCCCGGGGGATTTCGCAATCTTCGGTCAAGCACCCCTTTAAAAATTGTGGGGAACCGGCCAAAAGGGGAGGACGAACTTGTTAAAGGAAAAATGTCGGCGGCTGCTCAAATGCACGAACCAGCGGGGTGGGTGATTTCCCTTTTATCTTCATGAAGGGGGGGAGGACATAGGGGACCTTGCTATGGGGGGTAGTAGGGTTTTATAATGGGATCGACTATTTCCAATGGTGAGGGCTTTATCCGAAAGGTTCGAGAAAAAAGGGATTGACTTTATTTGACAACACAAAATTTTGCGCTTTTAGCACCCCGGGAAAGATAACTTGTGATAATGGCCCACCATTGGGTCAAGCCCTGTTTCGAGGTTTTAACATAAAACCTCCTCTTCTCTATCCCCCCGGAATGGTCGGCGAGTTAACGAACAAAACTATTACCGAAAATTTGAAGAAGAAAAGGAAACGCAAAGGACCTCAAAAATTTCTGAGGGGTTGGGGGTTATAGAACCACGGAAATAAAAAAAGGGGAAACTCCCTTCTCCAGAATATGGGCGGAGGCATTTATCCCGTTTCGGGCTCCAAATTTAAGGTACGATCGGGAAAAGAGCCCCAAAAGGAGACAATCGGTCAGGGGACTAAAAAAACACAGAATTTTGCGACGCCCGGATGGTCCCCCAAAAGGGGGATGGAGTATTACTAAACCGTCAGCAATCCCCGGCACTTTAAAATCGGGCTTGGTACTTTGGAAGGTAACGAAAAATACCGAGATGACAACTTTGGCTCGACCTTGAAAAATAAATTAATCGATTCCCAAAAAAAGGGTTATCCCATGGAAAGGAGAGGGAAATAATTTCCCCAAGTTGGAACGTTACTTTAAAATATTACACGCCCGGGGAAACGGCCGGGGGGTTTTGCCTCTTTTCCCCGCCCGGTTTTTTTGTCCAATGGGTTTTTTGAAAGGAAGAGGGGCGGCTATTTGAATTTTTCCCCGGGGCATTCCAAATGTTGGAACCTTCTTTACTAAAACACTAGGGGGCTAGATATACCTGGGGAAGCTATAAGATTTGGCCAGAGCAAAAAAAAATAGTCAAAATTTCGAGACTACGTCAAACGGGTTTGCCACAAATTCATAAATACTGTAATGGGACTAACCCCTGATACTTGCCATTTTGAACTTAAGTCAAAGTCAATGGAATCTGAAATTTCCTTCGTAAGAAAAATTTTTCCCTGGAAAACAATAGCAAGGACTTTTTGGGCTAAAACCCTTTGTGCCAAAATAAATTGGAGACATTTTTTTCTAAATCAAAAAAAAAAGCATCCTTATGTTGATAAAACCTTTCCAAAACAATAAATAAAAAGGGGAAAAAAGGGTTTAAATTCGGGAAAAATACAAAAAAGAAAACTTTTTGGGATGATAACCAAAAATAAACCTCGGGGGGCACGGTTTGGAAAATGAAAACCCAATTACGAATTTCGATTTTCAAGGTTAAAACCCTTTTGGGCCAAAACTCGAGACCTTAAAATCACAGCTTGGGCTTTTTTCCTTCCAAATAGGGGGTAATAAGTCTTATTAGAATTAAAAAAAAACGAAAACAAAAAAGAAAAGGTCTAAGATGTCTTGCATAAAAGCCCGGGATTGAGGGCCGGGGTCAAAAAAACCAAACAAACCCCGGGAAAAAAAATCGGGCGATCCCATGGTCGGGCTTTTGGATCAAGTTTCCAAAACAAAAAAGTAACAAGTAATTTACGGGGGGGGTTGGGGGGCTCGGGAATCCGAGGCCCCGGAACAAAAAGGTGGGGTTCCTCGGAAGAACTTCCCCCCGCCCGGGGGCTTTTTTTTCAAAATTCTCCTCACCCCGGGGATTCCCATGTCTCCTATCGGGCCCCCTTGAGGAATCCCCCCCTTTTTGCAAAGGGCTTTTTTAAATTTTGACTCCAAAATACGAGTTTTCCCCATTGCCGAGGGGCCCCTTCGATGGTGCTCCCCAAACGGCAAAATTAGGGTCATGGTGATTGATATTGGCCCCCCCTCGCCGAACCCCCCATTTCACTCCAAAAACGTTAGGATCCCAGGCTCAAGTTGGCATCCCATGCCTTAAATGTGCCTTTATCGCTCCCCCCGGATCCTCTTTCCCCGGGGATGGTGGCGAGCTCTTGTTTTTGCCCGAGGGTTCCCCCGGGAAACGCTTCCTTTGAGACCGGGGGCGATCTCCCAGGGTTCTTCTCCACCTTTTTCTATTTCCATATTGTTCTCGGGGATGGTGTTTTTTTGGGCGGAAGGCCCCCTTTTTGGTTGGGATTGGTAATTTTGGGCCGCCAACTTTGTTCCCCACCCCCCCCTTTTAGGCGTCCGTCTGGGAATCCCTTTTGGGATGGGGAATTTTTTGTCATTCTTATAAGCCTTCGAAAAGTTGGCATGTCCGATTAACAAAACAAAAGTTAGATTTTGATCGAAAGGGATTATGGGGTTCGGGGAAAATATATTACTAAAAACCGGGTTTTTGCGCTTTATCCCTCTACGAGCCCTTTTCCGCTTTTTCTTAGTCCCCTCTCAAAAACCCTTTTTCATAAATTAGCCCGCCACGGGGGACAAACGTTTTTGTCAAAGGATTTCTTCGGGGGACGGCGACGGCGGGCTGCCCCTGGGATGGGGGGTTTGGGAGACGAAGGTGGCCCGCGCGGGTTGGGGGCCCGGATCCTGGGGGCAAGGAGGCTTGAGCCCCGGAGCCCCGCGGTCGCAATCTCCATCTCCCCCCAGAAACCCTCCCCAACGGTAAAATTCAAGACCCCCCCCGAGGCCCCCGGAGGGTTGTACTCTTTAGCTTTTTTGGACTCTTTGCCACAGGAAACAGGCATTTGGGGGGGTTTTTTGGATTATGGTGGAAGGATTTGAGTAGCCCCTTTTAGGCCTTTGTTTTGTTTCTTTGGTCCTTTTAACCCGGATGGGAGGCTTAAGAGATTTTCCCGGGCTTTGCTTCAAACCCCGGTCCCTCGGGGGGCTATCGTGCGTCATCCGGGCCAATAAGGAACATTGGAGTTAACTTTGGCAAATAAGTTGTAAAGGGAAAGTAAAATTTTTAATTTTGGGAAAAAAGAAAAAAGGATGAGGAAAGTGTTAATCTTACCATCTTACTTAAACCCATTTTCGATCTTAAATTTTTTTGGCGGGTTTCGGGGTTAGAAATATTCAAGATACTCGGGTCCTCTTCGCGGTCCTCATCTCCCGGGGGTCCCGGGGCCCTAGCTAAAAAAAAAAAATTAAGGGGTTGCTTTTGAAATGAGATTGGATACTTGAGAAGGGGCGGGAAAATTCGGGGGGTTCACCCCTCGGTTGGTTTTCCCCCCCGGGGGGGGGGTCGCGGGGAAATGATCCAAAGAGTTTTGCTCCCCGCATTATCATCATCTAGGTCGGTGACAGGGCGCCCCCTCTTTCGTGAGCTTTACCCCCCTTAAAAAAAACCTCGAAGAATAAACTCGGATCGGGGCTGGGGTAATCCTTTTGGTGGTCCTAAAAGGAGCTCCCCACGGCTCCCCAAATCGAAGGAACCTTTTGGGTATACCCCCAATAACCCCAATACTTTTCCCGGATCCCTCTGGCCCTTCCGTTTTGGGAAGGGATACAAAGACGAACGGTCCCCCGGTTCGTAAAAGTCTTTTTTCTTCCGGCCGGGGGGGAGGTATCTCTCCCCCGGGTTTTTTTGTTGGAAACTATTTTAAAGGGTGACCCGGGACGGTAGTCAACGTAAAGTCACGCCCCGGGTTGGGAATGACGGTTTGCGAAAAATCATTCTCCCGTTCCCTTTTTGGGCACGATGGTCTTGAAAAAGGGTTCCCCCTTTCCCCCCTTGGATACGTTCTTCCAGGGGATGGGAGGTGGCAAAGGGAGGGGCAAAGGGGGCCCGAAAAAGGGGCGGTTTTTCTGGGGGGGGCCGGTGTAGTCGGATTGTTCCTTTGGTTTGGGAATTTTTTTTTTTTTTGGCTTGAGTTTGTTTTTAAGGGTTTTTTAAAAGGGAGAATTTCGTTCAAAATAGAGAATTGGGGTTTTTGGGGGGTATTTTATAACAAAAAAATGCCGGAGATATTGGAGCTAGAGGGCACGAGCCTTGGGGCCCCCCAAAGGAAAACGGATCAATACCTTCAAGGAAGGGAAAAGTGTTTGGGGAGTCGACCCGTGAAATGCTTATCAATCGTCGGAAAATCTCAAACACTCTTTCCCAAAAACTCTTCCACTTCTCCATGGTTCGAATCGGAAAGTGGAGGGACTATCGTATTGGGGGAAATTCTTAAATGGTGGGCTAATGCCATTACGAAGTGGCAAAAGGGATAAGTCGAATTAGTCGGAACCTTTTCCCAGGGATTTCAGAAGCAGGCCGTTTGAATAGCTGGGGGGATCGACGAGGTTCAAATTGGGGTTAACGTTATCCCGTGGGGTTATTAGGCTTATTGGGCCTCCTTATTTCTTAATTTTATTACGTAGTTAATAGGTATTGGTAGGGGCACTTAATACATGAAATATGTACCGTTAGCCCTTAGTATAAGTTAAGGATTATCATTTCCATTTTTTCTTAATAACCACAAAATTAGATAAATACACGGCATACATTATACAATTGCTCTATTTTAAGTTCTTTGATTTATTATGTCTCCCGTCCCCATAAGCGACGTGGGAGGAATTAACTTAGGGTTCTAACGCGGCTCGGGCTATTTCTTAACTTTACTTTTCTTACATTTCGTTCATATCAATTATGCTTGCGTATTGTGTTTCTTTACTAGTCAACACAGTCCACGTGTCCTTGACCAAGAACACAAATTCAAGCTGAATACGTTTTCCGAATAAACGACAAATTTCTACATGAGAATATCGGTGAGAAAAGCCTTTTTCTAATAATGTTTTTTGGTTTTTGAAACAAAAAAAATACGGGGAAAATAAAGAGGAAAGAAAGCATAGAACTAGAGTTGAATGCGGTAGAGTATACAAGAAAGAAGAGAGCTTATGAAGCGGGGATTGAAAGTTCGATACTCTTTTATGAGTATAAGACTACAATTTATAATATAAAATACTAACTTAAAAACCTAAAGATAAGAAAAGAAAAATATGCGAAAATAACAAATTCCTAAAGACTAGGAAATACTATTTGTGACCAACGAAAATTCAAATAGAAATCAACTCTAAGTACTAGGTCTAACTAGTTGGCTTAGAGTAAAACTTAACAAATTACGTAGTAAAAGATTTGCGGTTCAAAGCAAATATTCAACACTTTCCTCCTTACTTTAGGAACTACAAAATTTTTGTCTTCTATCTTGGAATCTTCGCACTTGATAACTGAAAGTGACATAAATAAATACGCGATTCGTCTTTGAAACATAGTGAATTAAATTCACTTCTCTGTGATTGCAACACCATTGCTTTAAAATTTACAGCATGTTTCCTATAGTTTGCATCTTGACTTTAAGCTTGTCAATTTTATTTTCACGAAACATTATTTCCTCATTGCTTTAATTTCTTTTTGGAACATTGCCAAGCTTTTTAAGCCTAGGTTCACTTTTGTTTACTTTTTCAATTGGAGTATGTCTTGATTTTTTAGGCCTTTGATCTTTGCTTGTTCTCTGAACATCTTCAATGGATCAAATGAAATTCTTCTCTCATCTTAATTTTAAAATTTCTTTTCGATAGCATCATTGATGAAACAGCAATGCTTATCCTCGAAAGGATACTTTGAATTTTTTCTGCAATGACAAATACTCGGCAAGTTGATCAATATTAGGTACATAAAGAACATCGAAATTGTCTTATTACGAACTTGTTTTAATGACAACGGTTCCTTTTCTTGATAAGAATGCGGTCTGCATTTCGAGTCTAACTTTAGATATTTCGGTGGGTTTTATCTTTGAATAAACTTCTTGTCATAAGTCCTTATATGGATTTAGTGCTGACATTGTCAAATAAACCAAGAAATTTATTGAAACCTTACTTGATATACACGTTACTAAAAAAAGATGGTACAGATTATTAACAACACGCCCATTACGCGTCGCATTACGCACTCATGTTTCGAGATTCGTTTTTTTTGCAAATCAACCGGCGGCCAAAATTCATTACAACGTACACTTTGCGTCACCGGCACTCTTTCGACATACGAATGGTGGATGTCCCATTTTTTTCCACGAAGTCTTTGGCAAGGTAGGTAATTTTAAATTTTTACCCGTGCTTTGAGTTTTGTGGTTGGAAGTGCTAAGGCTCCTTGACCATACCATCTTGCCTCGCCAGCCTCCTTTGCTCACTGTGCTGGTGTTAAGAATTTAAAAACTACGCAAGGTAATCTTGGACGGTGCATAGTGTTTTCAGGTAGTTTTATATTTCATATCTTTTAAGCAACATTACCAAAATTTTTTCCATGATTCTTCAATCTTTAAATTTAATGCCTAGCAATCTTACCTTGTTAACAATGCCAAACAATATATGTACTCTTTGATAGTCTCGGATTCTTTCATTCTCTGCAACTCAAACTCCCTTATCAAATTTAATACTTGCATCCCTCGTATTCTCTCATCTGCGGCATATGCTGCTTCAAATAATCCCCAATTTCTTTTAATTTGGTACTGAGAGACATAATTCTCGTGAAAATAGTTGTTGAAACGACAGCAGCTTTCGCCTTGGACTTCTGGTTTTTTTTCCTCTAGTTGCTCTTGATTTGGGCCATGGTGGGATTGTTTGTTGCGGATTAATTTCATAATCCTCTTCCACGGCTTCGAAGATCAAGGGCCTCCAGATAAGTTTCCATTCTAATAGCCAATAGTTGGTAATTTCGCCATGACGGAGAGCCATTAAGTGAAAAACTATTTTCGTAATCCGTTTCTTTACTCACGAGTACGAGACTGAAAAAAATTTTGAATACCAATTTCGTGGTTTTGAAACAAAGAAAATACGGAAAATAAAGCGGAAGAAAACTATAAGAATTAGAGTTGAATGTGACCAAAGTACGAAGAAGAGAGCTTATAGGCGAGTTGAAAGTTACGATATATTTTGCTATGATATAAAGTATTCCTGATTTATAACACAAAATGCTAACATAAAAACCTAAAGATAAGCAAAGAAAATCTGCTGATCATACTATTTATTCAAAATTCAAATAGAAATCAACTGCTAAATACAAGTCACTAGTTGACTAGGTAAAACTTAATAAGTGCACGGTAAAAGATTTGCAATTCAGCGAATATTCAACAATGTCCATGCTCTTTCTTTTTTATTTCTTGGTGTTTTATGACCCCTTCACATTATGGTCATATAATTTTGTCGTTCGATCTAAGTTTCCGCGGTCCTAGTCAACTATGGCGGTTTATTATTTTGTCAAGATGACTAATAAATTAATTCATAACATTTGATTTATATGAGCACTTATTTATTTGATAGCGCGTATCGAAAAGAATGACATTTTTCTATATTTGAAAACATTTTAAACATGCGATGATTTATGGCCAGCATAAAATAATGTGGCTCATTTAGGACCCACAAGGATTTTAAAGAAATGCTACTCTTAACTGGCAAGCTATGCAGGTCGGTAGGTTTAACGTAATTAAACGGATGGAGTATTATTGATCAATTGAAGCTCACAAGCTTATTATTTAATCTTATGTTGCTTGAGATGCACGGACACTATGGTCAACATTCGTTCAGGAAAAAACACATATACAGAACTAAGGGATATATTTATAGAATGGACTGTATATATTTAGGTTCTGAAAATATATAAATAGATTTGTTATAAAATTTATACAATTAGGTAAATTAAAAAAACAAATAAAACACATTAAATAAGGTAAAAATGGATTTACTTATTTTATCCACTTTCTCTCTACATTCAAAATTTAGAGATATAGTTCTTTTTGATTTTCTCCATTTTTTGCTTTCCTTATTTCATCCTTTTCTCTCAAGTTCAATTAGAGATATAGTTCCTAATTTTCTTCAACTTTTGCTTTAACATTTTAAGTAGCTTTTCTCTCACATTCAAAATTAAGAGATATTGTTACCTAATTTTTTCAACTTTTACTCAAAAAAGTCCATTATAATCCGGTAATTTTTATGTACAAAGCTCATACACCAAAAAACATATATGTATAATTTTTATGTACAATATGTATATTTGTATAGATTCTTATAATTTTTATATATAAAATATGTCTAAAAATTATATGCAAGGTATTTGATTATTATAAAGTACATATAAATTGTATAAAATCTAATCAAAGTATGTATAAATTTTGAAAAAAAATGTATAATAAACTTGAAATTTTTAAAACCAACCATAAAAAGTTTACACCAAAAAATAAATATATTTTAAATTTTTGTATGCAAATTATAAATTAAAAATTTTTTTATAATTTTACGATAAAATGATAAAAGTTTTTTATAGGGGAGTTATAAAATACAATAAATTGATAAAACGATCAAAGATGATGAAAAAGATATAGTATAATAATTTTCCCCTTTAAAAACCAACTTTCCACATTTCTAACACATATCGTTTTAAACTTTTTTTAATAATTGATATCAAATTTGTTCACATTTATATACTTGGCCCCTTACGAAAAACATAAGGCCCAACACGTTTCATATATATATTAGTTTTCAACATTTTTTAAAAAACTTTATATAATTTATCTTTTTCAAAACACAATGATCATTATATCTCAAACGATACAAATCAATTTTTATATACAATTAATACACAAGTTATAATCAAAAGTAGTTGTAATTTTGGTTTGAAAATTTATACTAGGAAGATGGACTTTGGTATAAAAGGGCTATCAAGGGAAAGAGAGAGAGAGAGAGAGAGAGAGAGAGAGAGAGAGAAATTTTTTTAAAAAAGAAGAAAAAATTGAATTGAACATCCGAATTGCCCACAAAATCAAATTTTTTTTTGAAAACCAAAATCGGTATAAATTAAATCCCAGATCTTTTTTTTTTTTGATATTTTGTAAAAAAAAAAAATACCCTTTATGTTTTGTAAATAAGTCTTAAATAGGTATTATTAGGTCTTTTTCCCCCTCATTCAACTACCATCAACTACTAAGGTTATTTTTAAACATGTTTTTAATTCTGCTTATTTAGTGCTTTTTTTAAAAAAATTTTTAAAGAGTATTTCAAAAGTTCATCAGTTTGTATTTTATAAAAAATTTAAGATGTGTCTGGAAACCCAGGTTATGCTTTTTTTTCCATAAAAAAATACTTATTTAAAAGATTAAGGGATTTGGCCAAAAAAATTACTTTTGCATAAGAATATATTTTTTAAAATTTTAGAGAAGAAGCTGAAAAGTTAGATTTTTTTATGGAAGCAGAAGATACCCTAATCAAAAAATTTTTTTATATTTACCAAAATTTTTCCCCATAAGAACTTTCACATTCAAAATAAAATTTAAATAAGAATATTTGGGTGTCAAAAAGTTTGATATTTGGGGTTAAGAGGGGATGTCGGAACCCAGGAAGAGAGTGAGAGGTTTGGGTTTTTGGGCCGGGAAGGAGGGGAGGGGGTTTGGGAAAAAATTTAAGAGGTGATTATATACGTGGATATTGGGCCTCGGGCGAAATTAGATGGTGAGGCTGGATTGCTTGGGTTGTAGGAAAGGTTTTTTCTCCATCTTTCCTCAGTATCGTAGTATTTCTTTTGTAGTTCTTGTCCTTCGATTTTTTTTTTTTTCTATTTGATGTTCCTTTTTTTTCCAAAATT
>NW_026721101.1:0-24957 GCF_029784015.1 Lycium ferocissimum
TTTTTCTTCCAATTTTTCTTGGCCCAATTCGTTGAACACTCGGTTTGAAATTTCCGAAACTAATTTTCAAAATTTCAAATTTGCCCTCGGCCTTCCCCGATGTCTTTACACCAATAATTTCATAAACGACATAAGCATTTTAACAAAAATCAAATTGTTGCCTTGTATCACACAAGTCTTAATTATTCTCATGATTTCCAATTATGCGAAAACGTGGGACCTAACAACTCCAACACAAAACGATGTGAAAATCGCGACTATAAGTTGTCCGGTCTTCGATTAGTACTCCGGAACTTGAATTCTTGCTCAAAATCCTCAATTCTATGTAATATTTGAGAGCTTTTGGGAGCTGAATTTTTTGGAGGTTTTTGGACAGTTTTGGCTGAAGAAAATGAGGTTTTTGTCCCTTTAAAAAAAAATCGCCAACGTCGGTTTCACCAGTAGGCGGCGATGCGTAGCGATCGTAGCAAGACCGTGGCGGTCGTAGCGGTACTGCTGAAATGTTGTTTCTGCGTCGACAGTTCAGTTTGTAACGTCTATAATTCTCTGCTCCGATATCCCATCGACGAGCGGTTTGTTGCATTATAATCTAGACTTGACGAACTTCATTTTAGGATTTTGAAACACCTTAAAACTCTTAATACACATGGAGATATGCTCCTCCAAAGTTGACTCAAAATCCTGTTCCAAATTTTTTCGACAAACTTTATTTCCTTGATATTTCCATCCAATAAAATTATAAGCAACTTATGCCTTAAAACAATATCGGAGGTCAAAAGTCGCTACCTCGTATCCCGGAATAGTCTTGTCCTTAACTTATCGTGGTTAACTCGGATTATCCCAATGTACAAAATACGGTATAACCTCCTTCCCCTTTAGAACATTCGTCCTCGAATGTTAAACTAGTCCTATACAGGGTCTCATACGCACTTCGGGGAGTCTCTTTCATAGGTGTCACATATGGTTCATTCATCGATCGTCATAACCCGTTAAGAGTTTTTTTTTTTTTTTTTTTTTTACGACTTCGTAGGTATAGGAATTACATAGGAATACTCATTCTTCATCTCGTTCCCCGTTATCGTTCCGCCCCAATACCTTAACGGAAGCTATGTATTTAGTACACAACTCCCTCACTTTGTATGGTCCAAAGTACGGTTACCGGTTGCTCCTCGTAGGATACATCCCTCGTTACTTGATGTCATCTATGTGAATTACTGCGGAAGGATCGCCTATACCTTTACGAAGCATTGATGCGTAGAAGACTGGATGTCCTGTTCCCAAATCAGGTGGTAGGTTTAATTTATGGGCACCCTTGCCTATCTTACAAGCGATCTGACAAGGTCCAATATACCTCGGCTTAGTTTCTCTTTTCTCATAACAAATCTCGTAACACCCTTCATGGGTGGCACTTTCAGAAATACTCAATCGCTAATTTGGAACTCCAAATGTCGACATCAATTATCTGCATATGACTTCTATCGACCCTGGCTGCCAAGAACTTTTCCTGAATAAGGTTCACCTTATCAATAACTTGCTGAACTTTATTCGGCCAATTAACTTAGTTTTTGCCAATAACGAATTAGCCAATCGGTGACACGCACTTTCCGTCACACGAAATCTCATACGGTTATCTGGATGCTAGGATGATAGGTATTATTACATTCGAACTCAATAAGTGGAAAATGATCATCTTAGCTGCCTCTAAAATCAATAACACAGGCCGCAACATATTCCTTAGCGTCTGAATAGTACGCTCGGTCTGTCCGTCAGTCTGAGAGTGGCATACTGTGTCGAGATTCACCCGTGACCTCATCCTTTTACCGGGAGTGACCTCCGGGTTAGTCGTAAATTGAGCTCCTCCGTCCGAGATCATAGATGTGGGAGCTTTATGAAGTTTCACTATATAGTCGCGCATATCCTTTAACGGGATAAGTGATCCTAAATATGCTCCGTACCGACTCCTTGCGGTTCAACAACCGCCGTCATCGGTCCTTATGTCTTTGTCACCCTTTACCTTTACATTCCGAGTGCCCATCCGATATAACTTTGTCGCTAGTAAGTATGATGGTTAGGTATACACGAAATGGTCCTGCACCCTTCACTCTCCTTCGCGGATCGCTATACTTATGGCAACTCGTAATTCGAGTTTAAATTGAATCTTCGGCTCTTGCTACAATTTTTCCTTTTAGCTTTTCGCCACAATTGTTTCTCTAACCTTTGTCCCTCAAATTTTGCAATACAACTCAAAAGCATAGGGCTACGGAAATTCTTACTCCTTTACGAGGTTCACGTGTCTTCGACTTCCTTGTGTTGGCGATCATTTCGAATTCTAGCTCCAAGCTAATAAATTTGCCCTTCAGGGCCGTAAGGACGCCATAATCTCTTTCAAGTCTAGTATGTTCTCCCCCCCTTTATTAGGGAGGTTCTAATGCACCAATATGTTCCCCACCATCCTCGGCGCTTATCTTTCGAGAGTTGGGAATTTCTTAGCACGTTGCACGGCCAATCCTCTTATTTTTCGCTCGTGGTCATTGTTCCTTCATTCCATTTATCGAGTCTATCCTGCAATTCTACACAATTCTATTTAGATCCATACCACCACACCCTATTTTTTTCACACGCCTACCCTCACATTTTTAACCAAATCGCGTCGTGCTTTGCTCTTTTGCTTTTTTCGACATTTTGGTTATCGTACCTACCGTTTACTTATTTTCTTTCTTTCCCAAATATCATTATCTTGGAACTTCCCAAGCTCGATCCGTAGCGAAAACAACATCGGCTTACCTTATAACATTTGTGCCATTTTATTTTCTTTCACTTGAACTGTATTACTCTGTCCGATCAATGCCTTCCAACATGTCACAACGTCGATTGCTGGGATTCGATATAGCTAGGTATGGGATACCATATACATACGCACATAATCGCTACCATTTTATTCACAAAGTATTCCCAACACTATTCGACTTACCCTGTTTCTAAAATTGCGATGCACCTTCCTTCTTTTTCACTGGTTCAGTCTGCCTCGTTCTACACGACCTCTTAATGTTTCTGCCCGCTCTGCAGACTCTAATTTTTCCTTAGATTAACCTAGCTTCTCGGTTGCTTCTTACGACTGAATTTGTAAGACTTTCAGAAAACTTCCCAGGGGGTCACCCATCCTAAAATTGCTCCCACTCCAAAGACGCTTAACTTTGGGACTCTGACGAAATTCGATGTTCTAACGCTAGTATGACCGCGTCGACCTCTTCGCATGACCTTCAGCACCTAATCCGAAGTAGGTTGAAGTATATACAAGTCGGACGGATTTCAAAACGCCCTCATAACACATCTCCCGCCTAAATTAAAAGGGTCTCTTACTTCGACCCAATAATTATTTAATACTCGTAGTTATTCCAAATTCTCGCTAGGTGGCGCTTATATTCCAACGACAAGTGTCCAAAATTCTCTTGTAATAGTATCTTCACCCCCACTTATATCATCCGCTTCTTTCGAGGAAATTATATTCGTTCCTTAAGCCTACCGTTTTTGTCGCTTAAAGATCCCATCATTTACGGGTGTAGTCGTGTACACGCAGCACCCCTTACGCTTTATGCCCTTTTACCCTTACGTGTGTATCCAACACAAGCTTCCCCCAATTCACTCAAAAACATCCCAAGTTCGTCTCAATATTAGTCTTATCATCCTGTCGTCGTACCGCGCCTTTAAATTCATAACTATGTATTCTTCTTGCGTTCCATAATCGTACTTATTTAATTGCGTCTATATCCGGCGCTTCCTTTAGTACTCCCTTACCATATTCCACACACACACACGCCTCCCACACACGCTATGTCCATCCTTTTCTTCGCACACGAAAAGCTTTATAATACCGCTACATTTTCTAAAATCTTACTCTCTCTCATAGTCCCTTTCTTATTTTCAAATCATATTCTGGAAAATTCACCCCTATTTGTTCTTATGTTCTTATCATGCCGGTCATTTCCTAGCACTCCTCGACTTCATTGTTCGTCTCTCTATAATCTAGTCTTTCACCGTTCCGTCACCGATATTACTCGTGTTCTCGCTACCCCGTCATCATCTATTACTTGACCGTTATCTTACTGCCTTTCTTTTCGAGTCTCCTCCCTTCTCTTTTTTTTTTTGTACTCGCTATCGTTTCCGTTATCTCGTAATTCCTATTCTATACTTTCCCGTGAAGAACTTTATAAGTCCCTCTTTTTTTTTCCACTAACTCACCTTCATACTTTAGTCACACAAATCATGTCATATCCTTTAGTCGCTCCCTCGCTAGGCTTTGCTCATTTTCATAACATTCCTTGTTTTATTCACATAATATCTTGTTCGTAATCAGTCTTATAGTGTAACACTTCTCAACCTTTTACCCTTTCTGGTCAATCTTACCTTTAATATTCTATAACTGTCTTGTCCGCACATTCATATCCGTCACTATTCTTTCCCGGTACTCTTGTCTTAATCGTGCTATTATTATTTTTCCAACCTTAAACTCGTCATCATTTATTCCTGCTTATCAATTCATTCGGTACCTTAATATAACGCTCTATTATAATTCGCCAACCTCTTCTAAATCATCTCCTACCATCGCAAGCCTTTTCCAAATTCCCTTTTACCATATCAATATCAACCTCCTAATTACTATCGTCGCCAACTCAGCAGTTAACTCATTTTTCAAGGTCAACCGCACTTGCAACTTAGTCAAATTCTATCCTTAGTATTGACACAACCTTTCAAACATACCGCAACCCTATATATCATTCTCCTTTATTTCTGGAAAAATTTCGGCGAGTTTCCTCTATATTTCTTAATATCTCAAAACACTGTACACCAGAAATACCAACAATGCCTCACAGGGCCAACACGTATATATACATATTATGTCATATCACAGTCACACAGGGCTCCCAGTAGCGACAATAGCATGAAAACGATGGGCTTACCTCGTATGTCCAATTCGATCTGCACCTGTTACACTTTCCTGTTTACTTTTTCTTTACGAAAATTTTTGGACTTTACATCTCAATCATACGTTAATGCCTTAGCCGACATGTGTCTTCCGTACATTTGCTTACTGCGTGCTTTGTATCTTCCAATGTCGTCAATCGCTTTCTTCTCTCGTTGGTGTCGTCTTTACTGCTGAAATCGAAGGTTAGTATAAGAAATTTCATTTCCTATGACTTGGCTCTATCGCACGATCTAAGACAAAAAAAGGGTCACCGATTCCTAAATGCCCCGCACGACCTCCCGTTTATGAGTGTGGCCGGCTTCACACCATAAACAAGACTCGCCGGACACGGTCTGTAGACAATCCGAGGACTAACCGCTCTGATACCACTTTTGTCACGACCCAACCCCGTAGGCCGCGACTCGTGCCCGAATTGGGCACTCGTACGTACCCAGTATCCCAAATCAGAAATAGCGTACGAATAACTTATACCGTGTACAAATAACATATATTTACATAAAAGTGGAACGTCACCCCGAAGCTATCACAAATGTGCAAATACACATATCGCTATCGCAATCTAGCAGATAATATCACATATAAGCCGATAAGGCTATCATAGTATAGGGGGACGTCCAAGTCACAAATCACACAGACGCGACTGAACAGTGAATTCCCATAACCCACACATATATGTCTACAGACCTCTAAGGAGCATAACAGAATCATATGACGGGATAGGCCCCGCCGTACCCGTGAACAAACATATGCATATATACGATAACGAAACCGGATCAAAGTATAGGCTCCGAGAACAAGGGAGCGCTCCAAAATCAGCCGAGCAGAATCCTAAGCCGGTGGATCCTCCAAATAGGTATCCGTACCGCGCGGCATGAAACGCGACCCGAAGAAAAGGGGTCGTACGAATATGTACCGAGTATGCAAAGCAGGAAATATGGTAAACAAGATCATAGTCAAAACCCGAAAGTACGAAAAGTAAATGCAATATTCAAATTATCCAAATGCTTACTTATAAAAATACAAATCATGCATAGGGCTCTTAGAACGGTGGTCGCCCGCCTGTCGTTGGCGCCACGCCACAACATCACACCAGAAGGTTCATATCTCCGTACCCGACATATCCCCATAACACATCATAGCCTACCGTAACGCCATAACACAGCATAACACCAATATAAACGGAACCCGGCCCTCTAGCGAGGAGCTCGGTGAACCGTAACACAGCATCACACCGGAAAATAACATAGTACGCACGATACATAACCGGCCCGGACTCGGTGAAGGATGTAACAACCATATGCACGAGCGAGTCGTGAGCAACTATATGCAGCTTAAAACACTTTCAAAGACTCAATAAAATATCCAAAACGAGTCATCATTTAAGAATCAAAACGATAGTCAAATCAAATTTCTTTCGTACGTCGTTCGAGAACATATCAAATCGAACTTTAGGACTCGTAGACACGTATCAAACCATAGGAAATAGCTTATGAAAATTATGGGCATAATCGTTATTACAAACCCGATAGGGAAGTAAGTAACTAACGCTCGAGGGTTAAGACAATAATCGCCAAATTCTTTCAAAAGTCATTTGTACTACACAAGGGAAAGTCTCGGGGCCCACGGACGAGTATCAAACCAATCCGGGTCCATCTATGAAAGTTGGAGACCTTATTCATTGTAGGATCTCCCACGAACGTTTCGAAGCGATCCGAGCTCGTCTATGAAAGTTACGATCGTTCGTAGCTACGGAATTTTTTTTGAAATAAAAGTCTTTATGAAATATTGGAAATCAAATCATATAAAAACATACGGATCATGGTTCGACTGCATTAAGAGAGCCAACATTAAGAAATGAATAAAAGTCGCACACAAGCTCGGACCTTAAGAATGGAGTCACCCCGAGACTCGTATCACAATCTACTTACGACTAAGACATGCCATAAGAAAGAAAGAGTAAGCTTCACATACCTCGTCCGCTTCCTAATTAATCCAAACTTACGTCACGGCTTCTCCAAAATCTACAATAACATCATTTGGTATCAAACATTAGCCATAGATTCTTAAAACTTCAATTTCGACTAGCACTTAATTTTTGCGAAAATTTGGGCAAGATCTCCCCCGTAAATTCAACATCCCCGAGATTACAACTCGGCTAAATCTTCAACAACAATACCAACAACCATTCTAACAACATCAATAATTAACTCAAAAGGCATTCTACCATTAATAACTCTTTTCTACATATTTCGACGACATTCCAATTATACTCAATTCAACTACATATATTCAACTAACACCAATGCTTACATATTCAAGTACTAATCCGGAATCATTCAATCGAGATTCAACAACATTTCAAGCAACTCGCACAATATTCAAAATAACCTAATCAACACACCAAGCCACCCGAAATCTTCCAACTTCCATAGGAACCACAACAACACATTTCTTTTCCTCCAAATTCATAACTACATCAACATTCCACATTTAGCAACATTAACCACAACAATACAAAAACTATATTAAAAATGGCATTATCTCTTCCAACGACCTTCAAACAATTCCAACTTCCATTTAAATCATTAAACCATCATTTTCACCACAAAATCCATAATAACTACAACCAAAATACTACATCAAATTAGTTCAACATGGCCTCACCAAATCAGCCCATACACGGCCAACATCAACAAAATTAATTTACACAATTTAACAACTCCTTCTCCGTAAATAAATCGATATTAGCACAAATAGAAAGAGATTCATACCTTTTATTTACCAAGGTAGCAAAGTCTTCAATATTTACTTTATTTCCAAGCCAACTCCAACACAAAACGATGTGAAAATCGCGACTACAAGTTGTCCGGTCTTCGATTAGTACTCCGGAACTTGAATTCTTGCTCAAAATCCTCAATTCTATGTAATATTTGAGAGCTTTTGGGAGCTGAATTTTCTGGAGGTTTTTGGACAGTTTTGGCTGAAGAAAATGAGGTTTTTGTCCCTTTAAAAAAACTGCCAACGTCGGTTTCACCGTAGCTACGGTATTGTATGCGATACTTTATAGCGATCTTGTGGCGGTACCGCTGAAATGCTGTTTCTGCGTCGACGAGTTCAGTTTGTAACGTCTATAATTCTCTACTCCGATATCCCATCGACGAGCGGTTTGTTGCATTATAATCTAGACTTGACGAACTTCATTTTAGGATTTTGAAACACCTTAAAACTCTTAATACACATGGAGATATGCTCCTCCAAAGTTGACTCAAAATCCCGTTCCAAATTTTTCGACAAACTTTATTTCCTTGATATTTCCATCCAATAAAATTATAAGCAACTTATGCCTTAAAATCAAACATATCATAAGCCATATCACAAAGATAACTCCATAAACGGAACCCGGCCCTATGGCGAGGTCTCGGAACCGTAACACGACATCTTTGCGAATTTATCATAGTGCGCACGATCACAAACCGGCCCGGAACCGGCGAACGAAATCATAATCATCGGCACGAGCAGAGTAGTGCAGAAACCGTATGCATATTAAAAGTAAATTCCAGGACTCGACACATAATTTCATATACATATACATTAGTATCAGAAGGCTCAAAATGAGTATCGAGTCAATCGGAATTAATATACAAAAGTCGCGGACTTTTAAGTTATCAATTTTTCAAAAAATACATCATAGGTCATTCTCGGAAAATTTAGTATCATTCATAGTGAAGAACGTTCAAATAACATTATAGGGCATTTCAAACGGACCTTAGAGTCATAGGCAAACGTTTTCTTTTCATATCATACAAAAATGAGACAAACAAACCAAATAAGGGAATTCTCGGGACTTGCGGGCCCACCTCAGGTCAAGTCGAGGCGGCGGACATGAATTACAAACATTAGGATCCATAAAGTCATCTATGAAAGTTTCGGAGCGATTCGAATACATTTGTGCAAATTATGGAGGTTTAAGCATTCTTTCAACCAAATGTAAGAATTATAGTTCAATTACATTGAATGAATAGTATCCTAAAATCAAACTCAGATTTCCAAGTGCGGGATTATCCCCGAGGTTCCGATCTTAGCCTAGTATGACTAGGACATGCCAAATGGAGAAAATAGATAGCTTTACATACCTTTTTCACTTCTTACGCTCGCCCAAACTCAAATCCCATTTGCTTCAAAATCTACAATTGGTCATAGTTGCCAAATATAAGTTTCAAGCTTTTATGCATTCAACTCAAATCCATATTTGTCTACCGAAATTTCGGCAGCATTTCCCCTATAAATTCAACATCCCCGAGACTTAGCTCGGCCATAATATCAACAACAACAACCACAACAATATCAACAATATCAATAATCAACCGAAAACGCATTTCTAATACAAATAGTCTTTTTCCAACATAATGCAACAACTTCTATTCTTAACTTCACATTCCCAACTAACTTCAATATTTCCATATTCATTTACTAATCAAAATCATTCCAACACAATCCGGAAGTATTCCATATCATTACACAAAGTATTTGCAAAACATACAAAAATTCCACCGAAATCATAATTCATTCAAAACCTCCATTCTTCGACATAAATGTTCATAACACCTTTTCGTCTCCCAAATTCATCAACAACAACCGTAATTCACATTTAGAGTCTTACTTCCATACTTATATAAAAATTATATAAAAATCACATAATTTCCCATAACAACATACTACCAACTCCAATATCAACTTAAATCGTTAAACCTTTATTTACGTCATAAATGTCATAACGACACAACTAGCAACCTAAATGAATTTCATTTCATTGTCTTTCTACACCATGCATACCACACGGCCACACACCCTTTCACACACACACACGGCCATGCACACACACACAACACAATTTCCATAATTCTCATTCAATTCCAATCATTATAACATATACACTTATTCCATAACATGAAAGAAGGAAATTCTTACCTTTTTCTTCAATTTTCCACTTGCCACAAACGTCGTCCTTTCGCTAAACTAATTATACCACGTCGAAGAGCGTCTTGAACTTACTAAGAATTCAAGAAGAAAAGATTTTAAGATCAAAGTTGGAAGGCTTGGAATTTTTTTTTTTTTTTTTTGAAGGGAGTTCGAACCTTCTCTCTCTTGGCTCTCTCTTTTTTTTTTGTTTTTTTTTATATTTATATCTTAAGAATGTTCTATATATATATATATAATGATCCCTCTTATTAATTAGTCACATGGAATAATTTCCATGGACTTGGGCTTGGCCTCATGGCCGGCCACCCCTCTTAATTGGGCCTCTATTTTTTTTTTTTTTTTTAAGCCCAATTCATTATAAATCTTATTTGTAATTCCCGAAACTAATTTTCAAAATTCCAATTTTGCCCTTGGCCTTCCTCCGTATTTCCACATCAATATTTTTCATATAACAACACATATATATTATCTAAAATCAAAATATCACCTTATTCTTACAAGTCACAATTATTTCCAAAATTTCCGAATACGCGAAAATACGGGATATAACATTCTCCCCCCCTTTAGAACATTCGTCCTCGAATGTTAAATTAGCCTTATAGGGTCTCACAACATGGCGGGGGAGTTTCTCTGTATGAGTAGCACACATAAATCTTTTGTCAATCAATATAACAGATTTAGAAATTCAGATTACCTGTAAATATAGGGAACAAGCGAGGATGCCTCTTCTTCATCTCGTCCCTTGTTTCCCAGGTCGTTTCTTCTCCATTATCGTTTCGCTATAAGACCTTAATAGAGGGTATGTCCCTGGTACGCAACCTCCTCACCTGACAATTCAGAATAGCTACAGGTTGCTTCTCACAAGACAATTCCTCCGTCATCTGAATGTCATCTACTGGAAATTTTCCAGGAGGATCACCAACACATTTTCTGAACGTGAATACACGGAATACCGGATGTACTGCCTCCGGATCAGATGGTGAGTCTAGCTCATAGGCGACCTCGCCTACCTTTCAAATAACCTGATACGGTTCGATATACCACGGACTGAGTTAACTCTGTTTACCGAATCTCATCACACACTTCAAAAGTGACACCTTCAGAAGTAGCCAGTCATCAATCTGGAATTCTAACGGTTGGCATCGTTTATCTGTATATGATTTCTGTCGACTCTGAGCAGTCAACAACCATCCCCGAGTGAGCTTTTATCTTACTAACTGCTTGCTGAATCATATCTGGTCCGATCAACTTTGCTTCACCCATGTCGCACCAACCAACCGGAGATCTGCATTTTTCTATCATATAAGGTCTCGTATTCGTATGGTGTCATCTGAATGTTAGGACGGTAGCTATTATTATTATAGGCAATTCCAATTAACGGCAATGATCACTTCCACTATCCTTGAAATCAATAATATAGACGTGTAGCATATCTTCCAGTCCTAGATAGCGCGCTTGGCTTTGTCGTCCGTCGGACTGAGGATGAAATACTATGCTACGACTCACCTGAGTCCCCAATCCTTCCTGAGACGATCTCCAGAAGTTAGCCGTAAGCTAAGCACCTCTGTCGGTATAACGGATACAGGAGTCCCGTGAAATCTTATTATCTCTTTAATACGCAATTTAGCATAATCCTCAGCCGAATAAATAGTTCTATCCGAAAGGAAATGGGCTGATTTCGTCAGTCTATTGACAATAATCCCAGATAGAATCGTACCTGCGTAGAGTGCGCGGTAAGCCTATAATAAAGTCCATGTTAATCGTTTCTCACTTCCAAACTAAAATTCCCGTTTCCTGTAGCAATCCGCCGAGCTTTTGATGCTCGATTTTTAGACTTATATTTTAGTGAACGATGCGTTTGGATATTGGCCAACGAACTCTGCACCGTATTGGAATGGCATCCTTGAACTGACGCTATTTTACCTTTTCCATAATCGATGATTCAACACTTCTCGGACAGAAACCCCCAATATTTCCAGAACCGTCCAAACGGACTCTAAGGCTAACTAACTGATGGATTTCACGAACCAATTCCTCCTTTCTGGATGCACACGCCGGTCAAATTGCCCATAGATCGCGACTATGAACGTCTGCCACAACATTCGCTTTTTTTTCCAGGGTGGTACAGAATATCGACGTCATGATCTCTCAATAATTCAAACCATTTTCCTTATCGCAAATTCAGCTTCTTTTTGCTTAAAATATACTGGAGACTCTGATGGTCTGTACAATTATCAGCGTGGACTCCATATAAATAATACCGCCATATTTTCAAAAACATAAATCACCGTGACTAATTCCAGATCATGAGTGGAGTAATTTCTCTCGTGCAGATTCTTTACAAATATGATCAAACACCACTTCATGCCGATAATCCACATAATTTCATGGCATATCTCCTCGGGTTTCATGTGATTAGTGGTCCATGGACTATTCTCTAGTATCTAACGAACCCCTTTCTTTTCTTCAAAGATTTCCAAACTACCAAGCACTGGTATTCCTGTTACGATAATCGTTATTACCGGAAATATTCGTTGAGTCTGATAATCCTCTCCATTACTCTTTAGGACCTAGCTCGCAGCCATTTTCTTGCCTTTATTAGTAGTTCTTAAAACATATTACTGCGTACTTATGTACAACATCCGTTTACCCGATAGGGGGAATTAAATCATGAGATAAACGTATCACAATTCATATTGGCGAAAAGCGTTTTCTTAAGGCGTCTTTCATTCTTTCCTTTCTTGACATCTAAAGATATTGTGATGCCGTTTTAAGTCTAACATAATACGTTCTCCCCCCCCCCCCCCCCCCCCTTTAAGGGGCTGTACTTATACCATATCCATGTCTTTTCCTTACAGTCTATAACTCGATTAGCCTCATACGAGACCTTAATGGAATCACGAGGCGATGTCAAAATCTTATCTGATAGCCGGTCCTCGAATGATGTAGTTAATGTAGCCATTTATCCTTTAGCAATCACACATTTCCTTCACATTTGTTCCTTACCTTTCGTTCTGCTTCCTCGATAATCGAATTACTTGATATTCATATAATTCATCGTTCCATACCATGGGTTTTCCTTTGCCCTGCATTATTACATTCCAGTTTCCTTTTTGCAAATAATTTCGTGCTTTGCCCGTCGGCTCTTTTTGAGGCTCTGCTTAATTACGTTTCTTACTTTCAACTTTTCTGACGTTCTGATCTCCTTCTGTTCTATTCAATTACTCTCTTTTCTTTCCAAATATCGTTGTATTAGAATTTTCCAATGTCAACCTGGAACAAAATCAATATCAGTTTATCTCGTAACATCTATCCCATACCTTTCAATTTGTCTCATAAATTCTGTCCACTTAATATCTTCCATATTTTACAACACTAGCTATTAGGGTTCACCCATCGATCGACATAGTCATAAAAGGGGAGTCCTACACATACATATATATATATCTGTCATTTCTTTTACAAGACATTTCCAATCACTTGTTCCAACTTACTCTAATTTCAGAGCTGCGTTGCTCCTCTTCCTTTTCACCAATCTAATCCGTCGCAACTCACGCGACCTCTATAAAGTTGCTAACCATTCCACATACTCCAATTTCCTTTAGATTACCCCAAATTTCCTATTTGTCTCTCATATCTATATTTGTGAAAATTTTAATACATTTCCCGGGGGTCACCCATCCCAGAATTGCTCTGGCTCTAGCACGCTTAACCTTAAAACTTTGATGCATTTAGGTGCGTTAAAGCCGGCATAATCATATCAACTGCCCCGCACGATCTTTATCACATAATTTTAGGCAAGTCGGGGTCTTAACAATTTTCCAAAACGTTCTCGTAGCGGGTCCCACCCCGATCTAGAGAGGAGTCTTTCACTTTTCTGACCATATAATTACTGTGTCGCCCCTTATCTAAATCCTCAATACTTACCTTCGTCTATATGTCAAATTCTACACCGCCCACAAGTTTAAATTTTATTCCGCAAATTCCGACTCCAATCAATCGTCGGGAACTGATAAAATATTTCTGTAAGGCTCTCTCCAACCACTAGCAGAAGGAAACTAAAGTCCGACAAACATTGCAGAACTTCTTAGTACTTAATTCACATAATTACCTCCATATATATATATAGGAGTAGTAAGCGAACCATTTAATTCCCATCTACTTGTCATACGCTTTGTATTTTTCCAATAAGGTGAAACTTAACTGCTGGACATTTTTGCCCTTCAACACAGGCTTTTCTAAAGCAAGATGTGATTGGAACGTATTTTGGTCCATTTAAATAAATCACGAATTTGCTGGTCATATATACTTTTTCGAAATAAAATTTCCAAAATAAGGGTGGTGCTTCTTACGAATGACATGGGGGCGTCTTTTAAACTTTAATCCAACATAATAGATTTACTCTATCGGTATCGACTTTCAAGACATGTTAAGAACTTACATCTCATTTTCCTTTTTATAATTTTGGAAAAATTTGGGCGAGAGGTTCCTCTCGTATTTCTTACTATCCCAAAACCTCGCACGCAGAAATACCAACAATGCCTCACAGGGCCAACATATATACGTACGTATCATATCGTAGCATAGCCACACAGGGCTAACAATTTCAAGTAAAACATGAATATGTCGGGACTTACCTTACATACATAATTCAAATGGCACCGGTGGCATTTTCCTATTTATTTTCCTTTTCGATTTTCAACTTTATTTCAATCATACTTCAAATAACTTCCCAATATACATCTTTCATACCATTGCTTACCTGTGTACTGTATAGCTTCCAATATCATCAATCACTGTCTTCTGTCGATACCGTCCTTCAGCTGAAATCACAGGTTAGTAGGAAGGAATTCATTTCCTACGGCTGGCTCTATCGCACGATCTAAGATCCAAAGAAAGGCAACACCCTAAATGTCCTGTAGCCTCCTGTTTATAGATGTGGTGCACGACACACCGATAAACAAGACTCTACGAGACACGGCCTGTAGTCATTCCGAGGACAAACCGCTCTCGATACCACTTTTGTCACGACCCGGCCCCGTGGGCGCGACGGTGCCCTATTTGGACACCCCAAAAGACGTACATATCAAATCGTCATATTTTTATCTAACTCAAACTTTCATATTCATCATTTTAAACAAAATGCAAACAAATATTATCTTAAGCGGTCGCGCGTGCAAAAATATCATATCAAAGTCAAAAGGGGCGGCGGGATGCACATCGCCGAACGGATATACACACATATACAAAAGTACGGGCCATTTAGGCCGCATCCAAATCTGATAGATTGGTGGAATATACATCGCCAGATACATACACGTATACGGACAAATGGGCCGCTTGGCCATAGTAGCAAACGGGACCGCTGTAAGACACAGATTATAAACAAACGAACACATACATGACCCATGACCCACATATATGACTACAGGCCTCTACAAATCGAAACAGAACATATGACGGGACAGGGCCCCGCCGTACCCCAAATAACCAAATATACAAAAACATAAACATCGCAGAAGATAGGTATCAACATATGGGCTCCGGACCGAAAGGAGCACTCTGTAATAGCAGAATGTGTGGCCTACACTGGCAGATCACGAACCTCTGTACCTGCGGGCATGAAACGCAGCCCCCGAAGAAAGGGGGTCAGTACGAAAGATGTACTGAGTATGTAAAGCATAAAGTACAGAAATCCAAACCATAACTGAAGTGAAAGGTACAGAGAGAGAATACCGGATCAATATATACCAAACCTGTACTGAAGACATATGTACATAATGCAAACAGAGATCATGCATAAGGCTCAGGAACGTGGTCACCACTCCGACGCTGGTGCCACACACAGCATACTCCAGAAGGTTTCAAATCTCCGTACACCCCGAACACAACATATCATATCATCAAACATATCATATCATCAAACATATCATAAGCCATATCAAAGATAACTCCATAAACGGAACCCGGCCCTATGGCGAGGTCTCGGAACCGTAACACGGATACTTCCGAATTTATCATAGTGCGCACGATCACAAACCGGCCCGGAACCGGCGAACGAAATCATAATCATCGGCACGAAAGCGAGTAGTGCGGAAACCGTATGCATATTAAAAGTAAATTCCAAACTCGACACATAATTTCATATACATATACATTAGTATCGAAGGCTCAAAATGAGTATCGAGTCAATCGGAATTAATATACAAAAGTATGACTTTTAAGTTATCAATTTTTCGAAAAAATACATCATAAGGTCATTCTTTAAAATTTAGTATCATTCATAGTAAAGAACGTTCAAATAACATTATAGGACATTTCAAACGGACCTTAAAATCATAGGCAAACGTCCTTTTCATTATACATACAAATGAGTCAAACAAACAAATAAGGGAAGTCTCGGGACTTGCGGGCCCACCTCGGGTCAAGTCGAGGTGGCGGACATAAATTACGAACATTAGGCTCCCTATGGAGTCATCCATGTAAATTTCAAAACGATTCGATCACATTTGTGCAAAGTTATGGATGGTTTAATATTCTTTCCAACAAATATAAGAATTATAGTTCAATTACATTGAATGAATAGTATGCTAAAATCGAACTCGGATTTCCAAGTGCGGGATTATCCCCGAGGTTCAAATCTCAACCTAGTATGACTAGGACATGCCAAAAGAAGAAAATAGATAGCTTTACATACCTTTTTCACTTCTTACGCTCGCCCAAACTCAAATCCCATTTGCTTCAAAATCTACAATTGGTCATAGTTGCCAAATATAAGTTTCAAGCTTTTATGCATTCAACTTAAATCCATATTTGTCTACCGAAATTTCGGCATTTTCCCCTATAAATTCAACATCCCCGAGACTTAGCTCGGCCATAATATCAACAACAACAACCACAACAATATCAACAATATCAAAATCAACCGAAAACGCATTTCTAATACAAATAGTCTTTTTCCAACATAATGCAACAACTTCTATTCTTAACTTCACATTCCCAACTAATATCAATATTTCCATATTCATTTACTAATCAAAATCATTCCAACACAATCCGGAAGTATTCCATATCATTACAAAAGTATTTGCAAAACATACAAAAATTCCACCGAAATCATAATTCATTCAAAACCTCCATTCTTCGACATAAATGTTCATAACACCTTTTCGTTCCCAAATTCATCAACAACAACCATAATTCACATTTAGAGTCTTACTCCCATACTTATATAAAAATTATATAAAAATCACATAATTTCCCATAACAACATACTACCAACTCCAATATCAACTTAAATCGTTAAACCTTTATTTACGTCATAAATGTCATAACGACACAACTAGCAACCTAAATGAATTTCATTTCATTTTCTTTCTACACCATGCATACCACACGGCCACACACCCTTTCACACACACACACGGCCATGCACACACACACACAAATTTCCATAATTCTCATTCAATTCCAATCATTATAACATATACACTTATTCCATAACATGAAAGAAGGAAATTCTTACCTTTTTCTTCAATTTTCCACTTGCCACAAACGTCGTCCTTTCGCTAAACTAATTATACCACGTCGAAGAGCGTCTTGAACTTACTAAGAATTCAAGAAGAAAGAGATTTTAAGATCAAAGTTGGAAGGCTAGAAATTTTTTTTTTTTTTTTTTTTTGAATGGCCTTTGATTTTCTCTCTCTTCTTTTCTCTTTTTTTTTTTTTTTTTCTTGATTAGTCACATGGAATAATTTCCATGGACTTGGGCCATGGCCTCACGGCCGGCCACCCCATCTATTTGGGCTTCAATTTCTCTTTTTTTTTTTTAGCTCAATTGGTTATAAATCTTGTTTGCAATTCCCGGAACTAATTTCCAAAATTCCAATTTCGCCTTTAGCCTTCCCCGACGCTTCCGCGTCAACATAAGCAACGACATATGTATCAAATGAAATCAAAATATGCCCTTATTCCTTACAAGTCACAATTATTCCAAAATTTTTGAATATGCGAAAATACGGGATATAACAGGTTTATTTCCTACCTTAAGGCAAGAAAGATGATAGCTAAGGGCTATATTTATCACTTAGTCAGAGTTCATGACACTGAAGCAACGTCGCCAACTTTCCAATCCGTTCCGGTAGTGAATGAATTTTCGGATGTATTTCCAGATGAACTTCCAGGCCTTCCTCCAGAAAGAGAAATTGATTTCGTTATTGATGTGTTGCCGGACACCAAGCCTATTTCTATTCCTCCTTACCGAATGGCTCCGGCAGAATTGAAAGAGCTAAATGCACAGTTGAAAGATTTGCTTGAGAAGGGGTTTATTAGACCCAGTTCATCACCATGGGGAGCACCAGTCCTATTTGTGAGAAAGAAAGATGGTTCTCTACGAATGTGCATCGATTATAGGCAGTTGAATAAGGTGACAATAAAGAACAAATATCCTCTCCCGAGAATTGATGATTTATTTGATCAACTACAGGGTGCCAAGTGGTTTTCTAAAATAGACTTGAGGTCGGGTTATCATCAAGTGAGAGTTAAAGAAGAAGATATTCCCAAAACATTATTCAGAACGAGATATGGCCATTACGAATTTCGGGTGATGTCATTTGGGTTAACTAATGCTCCGACAGTGTTCATGAATCTGATGAATAATGTATTCAGGCCTCTCTTGGATTTATTCGTAATAGTATTCATTGACGATATTCTGGTGTACTCGCACAGAATCAGAACATGCAGACCATTTACGTATTGTTCTTGGAATTCTTCGAACTCGAGAATTGTATGCAAAATTTTCAAAGTGCGAGTTTTGGCTGAATTCTGTGACATTCTTAGGTCATGTTATTTTAGATGATGGCATTCGAGTTGATACTCAGAAAATTGAAGCTGTGAAGACTTGGCCAAGGCCTACGACGCCTACGAGTGGTAGTTTTACTGGATTGGCAGTTACTATAGAAGGTTCGTAGAGGGATTTTCATCTATTTCAGCCCCATTAATAAAGCTAACCCAGAAGTCAGCTAAATTTCAGTGGAATAATGCTTGTGAGCATAGCTTTCAAGAATTGAAAGATAGGCTAACCTCAGCTCCAGTCTTAACACTCCCAGAAGTGTCACGACCCGAACTACGGGCCATGACGGGTATCCGGGGCTAACCACCGAACACTACTCGTTCTGTTACCCATAGCCTTTTATTCATAACATACGCTCAAATTCATGGAAATCTACCACCATTGGAAACATATTTACTTTTATAGACATAAACCTTTAGGTCATCAAAATAATACATATACATATATATATATACATACATATACATGAACACTATGGGACCATATTACCCACACATGCGTATCTACGAGCCTCTACTAGAATACTAGACATATAGACGGGACAGGACCCCGTCGTGCCCAAATCATGGATATATGCATATGTGTACCAAAAGAATAATCAATGGCACCTCCGGATAATGGAGTGCTCACAAATCAGCTACTAGCTCCTAGGAATCAGCACCGTCTCCCTGCCTACCTGTGGGCATGAACACAGCGTCCAAAGAAAACGGACGTCAGTACGAATATTGTACTGAGTATGTAAGGCAGGAATGAAATAAACGTAATCAGGAAATCATAAGTCATGAGGTGAGGATATAACCTGTACATTCTTCTACATATAGATACGTTTCATATACATACATCATACATAAGCATATCATGTACATTATCATAGCGTGTGCCTTATCATATCACATATACATCAACATACCATGCAAGCATTATCACATCAAACACACATCATCATGTCGTTAACCCGCATCCGGGTAACCATCATATGCAGCCCACTAGTGGTGGTCATGTCCGCCCTTTTCTCGGTACGGTAGAATCATAGCAGGCCGCCTTAGCGGTGACATGTCCGGCCAATTAGGCGCGGTGGAATCACATCATCACACATACCATACATTTCATATAATTGTCATCATACATCATCATAGATTCATCACTATCGTTCATTTCATGGACATATTATACATTCATCTTTATTCGAGTCATAATCGCATCGTAAGCATGTCATGATTCTACCATATTTTAGCATCCTTATGTGCATATACATATACATGTCATCACACATACATTTGACTTGAGGGCAACTATATCTATGTCGGGGTGACATAAGGTCGTGAACCCCCGATCATGTTATGGAATAAGCATAAGCGTCATATCTCACCTTGGAAGGACTAACGCTTTAAGGTGAGTAAATATAAGGAAGAATATCAATGGTTCATGATCGTCATCGTTAACCTCGTAGGTACATGTTACATCCGGCATTTTTGCATATTTGGAAAGTTTGGAATAATCTTTGCTTGTAAGAAATAAGGCCACATTTGGATCTTACTAGTATGAATATGTCGGCTATGAAAACATTGGTGCGGAATTATTGAGGAAGGTTAAGGGTAAAATCGGAATTTTGGAAATTGGTTTCATGAATTACAAAAATTTGGCCATTAATATAAGAGCAAATTATGGGCCCAAAAAAAAAAATAAGAAAAGAGGCCCAAAATTGGAGGGTGGCTTAATCCTTGCCATCTCTTGTTGAATTCCTACTAAGCTCCATGACAATTAGTCATGTGATTAGTCACATGACTAATTAATATAAGAGCATAATTATGCATGGTCATCCATAAGAAACTTCAAGAAAAATTGAGAAAGAGAGAAAGCAAGAATAATTGGAGAAAAACAAAAGAAAGGGAGTGGCCATTCGCCCACAAGGAGGAAGAAGAAAAAAAATTGTGGAGCTTAATCCTTGGTTTAAAAATTCATCTCTTGTTGAATTCCTACTAAGTTCAAGTTACTCTTCAACATGGTATAGAATTTTTGGTAAGAAAGTGCTTGTGTTGGCAAGTGGAAGGTTATGTCATTTTAGAATGATTTTATGATATTGAAATGAAGTTGTTAAGGTGCAAATAGTTTGAAGAAAAGATGTTGTTGTAAATGGAGTTGGTTGTTGAAAATGTGAAGTTGGCCACTATGTTGGAAAGAATTCTCGCAAACGAGATTTGAGTTACATTTGGCGACCATTTGAGCAAACGAGATTTGAGTTTAAGCGAGCAAAGGCAACCAAGGTATGTAAAGCTTACCTATTCTTCATATGGCATGTCCTAGACCTATTAGGCCGAAAACGGAACCTCGGGGATAATTCTGCTCTTGGAAATCCGAGTTTGATTTTGCGTACTATTCATTCAGCGCAATTGAACTATAATCCTCATATTGGCTAAAAGAATGCTTACACCTTGGTAACTCTCGCAAATGTATTTGAATCACTCCGAAACTATTATGAATAACCTGTGGGAGCCTAATGTTTGAAATTTATGTTCGCCGCCTCGACTTGACCCGAGGTGGGCCCGCAAGTCCCGAGGCTTCCTTTATTTGATTAGTTTGACTCAGTTCGTATGATATGGAAAGAAAACTTTTGCCTATGACTCTAAGTCCATTTGAAATGCCCCATAATGATATTTGAACGTTTGTCATTTCGAATAACACTAAATTTTCCGAGAATGACCTACGATGTGTTTTTGAGAAAAACTGATAACTTAAAAGCCTGCGACTTTTGTATATTAATTCTGATTGACTCGATACTCATTTTGAATCTTCTGATACTAATGTACTTGTATATAAAAGTATGTGTCGAGTCCTGGAATTTACTTTTAATCGACGTATGGTTTTACGCACTACCGCCGTGCCAATGGTTATGACTTCGTTCGCCGGTACCCGGGCCGGTTTTGAGATCGTGCGCGTTGTGACAAATTCGGCGTATGATGTGTTACGGTTTTAGAGACCTCGCCATAGGGCCGGTTACCGTTTATGGCGTTATGATGTGATATGGCATCCGATTTGTTCGATGATTTGATGTGTGTGATATTATGATGTGTTCGGAGATGTACGGAGATTTGAAAACTTCGAGTATGATGTGTTGTGGCACCGTCGTCGGGGGTGACCACGTTCCCGAGCCTTATGCATGACTTTTATTTGCATTACGCACATTTTGCATTCTCGCACAAAGTTTGATCCGTTACTTCGTATGTCGTTTTGTATCTTCGACTCCGGCCATGATTTGGATTACTTGTATCTCCCGCTTTACATACTCGGTACTTTTTCCGTACTGACCCCCTTTTCTTTGGGGGGGGGGGGGGTCGCGTTTCATGCCGCGCAGGTACAGGCGCTCAGTTGGGTGATCCCCCGGTTTAGGCTTCCTATTCTGCTATTCTGGAGTGCTCCCCTTGATCCGGAGCCCATATTTGGTATATGTCTATTGTTATGCATACTTTGTACATTTGTGACTGTTCGGGTACGGCGGGGCCCTGTCCCGTCATATGTTCGTATGTTCTGTTCTGTTTGTAGAGGCCTGTAGTCATATTTGTGGGTCATGGGTCCGGTTGGTTTGTATGTGAGTCTGTTTTGCGCCCTTAAGCGGCCCCGCATGTTACTATAGATATATATGGCCCACATGTTTGTATGTATGCGTATGTCCGGGGCGATGATGAGCATTCCGCCACTTTGACTTTGATATGATGAGTTTGCACGGCGACCGCTTAGGGTAGCATCCGTTTCGCATTTGTATGATGTTCGCTATTTGCGATCGGTACGAATAATGTACATGTGAGTCCGGATACGTCCTAATATGACAATTTGGTTCGTAAGTTTGTTTGGGTGCCTAAGTAGGGCACCGGTCGCGGCTCACGGAGTCGGGTCGTGACAAAAGTGGTATCGAGCGGTTTGTCCTCGAATGTCTACGGGCCGTGTCTCGTAGAGTCTTGTTTATCGGTGTGTTGTGCACCACATCTATAAACAGGAGGCTACAGGACATTTAGGGTGTTGCCTTTCTTTGGATCTTAGATCGTGCGATAGAGCCAGCCGTAGGAAATGAATTCCTTTTTCTTTTTACTAACCTTTGATTTCAGCCGAAGAACGGTATTGACAGAAGACAGTGACTGATAATATTGGAAGCTATACAAAGACACAGGTACGCAATGGTATGAAAGATGTATGTTGGGGAAGTCATTTGAAGTATGGTTGAAATATAAAGTTGAAGGTTGAAAAGGAAAGTAAATAGGAAAGTGTACGTTGTCGTCTGAGTTATGTATGTGAGGTAAGCCTCGACATTTTCATAATGTACTTGAAATTATTAGCCTTGTATGGCTATGATATGATATGATACGTATGTATATATGTTGGCCTTGTGAGGCATTGTTGGTATTTCTGTGTACAGGTGTTGGGTTAGTAAGAAGTACAGAGGAACCTCTGCCCAAATTTTCCAGCATTATAAAAAGAAAAATGAGACGTACGTTCTTAACATGTCTTGAAAGTCGGTATTGATAGAGTAAATCTATTACGTTGGATTAAAGAATTCAGAGATACTCTCCATGTCATTCGTAAGAAGCACCGTCCTTATGTGGGAAATTCTATTTCAAGAAAGTATGTATGAGCAGCAATTTGCAACTTATTTAAACTTGTGGGATGTGTGGAATTTGACATATGGACGAAGGTAAGTATGGAGGACCTAGATAAGGAGCGACACGGTACGTATATGGTTAGAAAAGTGAGAGACTCCTTTTTAGATCGGGGTGGGACCCGCTATGAAATTTTTTTTTAAAATTTGTTAAGACCCCGATTTGCCCTAGAATTACGTGACAAAGATCGTGTGGGGGAGTGGACGTGACTATCCCAGCATTAAGATACTAAAACGCCTTAAAGCTTCGAGGTTAAGCGTCTTGGCCGCAACAATTGGGATGGGTGACCCTACTGGGAAGCGTGTTAAGGTGATAAATGAAAGATGCAGATTTGTGGTATTATAAATGAATTGGGGTAAGATGTAAGGTAAGTTGAGATGATATGTTGAGGTAGGGCTAGCTACGAAAGTATGGTTGAGGTAAGCTAAACGGAGTGCGGCGAATTAAACGCAAAAGAAGGTGGAAGGTTGAGAGAGGGAAACGCCCTTATCTTAGGAAAAGGATATGGTTAAGTAAGATTTTATCCGATGTCTCCAGCCTATAAATTATTTTGTGATGACAAGTAAATTGTGTAGGGAGGAATTGGGAGAAGGATTTAAATGAGAATTCGGAAACCTCGTGAATAGATATGCTGCAATCGTACTGTTATGATAAGACGATGGTAAGAAGAAAAGGGTATGTGCATAGGTATAAGAAAGTAAGAAAGGGGCCTAAAGGCTATTGTACAGGGTAAACAGAGTTCCGTAAGGATACATGTCACGACCAGTCTAGGGGCCGTGACGAGTACTCGATACTTGTACCGAGCACCCCTAGCCTCGTATCATCTTCTTGCTACTGGTGAGCCACATAACTATACTGCTACATATTTACTTCGCACTATCATTATCAATACCATTTAGAACATATATCAATAAGTTTCATTGACTTAATATACACCGACGGGGGAGAAACGTTATACAAAAACACCTGACTGACATGTCTGTCTACGAGCCTCTAACAAAATACATAAGACAACAAGAAGGGCCGGTTGCTGCCGTGCCCGAATACGTACACAAAAGTAGTACCACCAGATCGGGAGCTCCGAAACCGGAGCACTTGATCTAAATTTCTGGGAGAGCTCACAGGTGATCAAGTCCGTCCCGCGGCGAATCTGCCCCACGAAACGCAGCCCATGAAGGGACGTCGACAGTGGTGTGCGAGTATGTAAGACATAAGTAGTATCACAAGATCATGCAAGGAACGTAAAATACAACATAGGAAAGTGACTTAACCCCGTCCTTTTTGTTATGAGGTTATTTCCAATTACTTTATTCCGGGGCGAAAGGCTGCGGGCCCCCTAATTTGCGGGGACACCCCTTACCTTAAGGGACGGACCCGGGGCCCACCAAGGTGCGTGGGGCATTTTTAAGGTCATGGATGAAAAGATTCCGGGGGCCCCCTGGGGCGGGGCCCTCCAAAAAAAAAACGCGTTATATGTAAAAAACCCCCCGTAG
>NW_026721102.1:0-4591 GCF_029784015.1 Lycium ferocissimum
TTAAAATTTTGGTTTTAAAAAGGGAAAAAAAACCTTTAAGGGTTTTTTTTTTTTTTTGGGGGTTTAAAAAAAAAAATTTTTTTTTTTTTTTTAAAATTTGTTTTTTTTTCAAAAATTTTTTTGGGGAAAAAAATTTTTGGGGTTTTTCAAAAAAAAAAACCCCCTTTTTTTTTTTAAAAAAATTTGGGGGAACAAAAATTTTAAAAAACCCCCTTTTGGGCCCTTTTTTTGAAAAAAACCCCCCCCCAAAAATTTTTTTTTAAATTTTAAATTTTTTTTTGGGGTTTTTCCACCTTTTTTTTTTTTTTTTTTTTTTTTAAAAAAATTTTGGGGGGGGTTTTTTTAAAATTTTTTGGGGGCCCTTTTGGGGGGGAAAAAAAATTTTTTTTAAAAAAATTTTTTTTTTCCTTTTTTAACGGTTTTTAAAAAAAAATTTTTTTTGGAAAAAAAAATTTTAAAAATTTTTAAAAAATTTTTTTTTTTAAAAAAAAAAAAAAGGGAAAACGGGTTTTTAATTTTTTTTAAAAATTTTTTTAAAAAAAAATTTTTCCCCCCAAAAAAAAAAAAAAAGGGAAAAAAAAAAATTTTTTTTTTTAAAATTAAAAAACCCCCCTTTTTTTGCCAAAAAAAAATTTTTTTTTTTAAAAAAAAAAAAAAAAAAATTTTTTTTTTTTTAAACCCCCCCCCTTTTTAAAAAAACCCCCCGGGAAAAAATTTTGGTTAAAAAAATTTAAATTTTTTAACTAAAACCAATTTTTAAAAAGGGGGTGAATAAAATTTTTTTTTTTTTTTAAAAACCCCCGGGAAAAAATTTTTTTTAAAAATTTTTTTTAAAAAGGGTTTTTTTTTGAAATTTTTTAAAAAAAGGTTTGGGGGGGAAAAAAAAGGGTTTTAAAAATTTTTTTTTCATTTTTAAAGGAAAAAAGGGTTTTTTTTTTTAAATTTTTTTGGGGGTTTTTTTTTTTTTTTTTGGGGTTTTTTTAAAAAAAAATTTTTTTTAAAAAAAAAAAAAAATTTTTTTAAAAAATTTTAAAAAACCTTTAAAAAAATTTTTTTTTAAAAAAAAAAAAAAAATTTTTTTTTTTTTTTCTTTTTTTTAAAAATTTTTTCTTTAAAAAAAATTTTTTTTTTGGAAAAAAAAAAAAGGGGGTTTTTTAAATTTTTTAAAAACCCCTTTTTAAAAATTTAAAAAAAAAAAAAATTTTTAAAAAAAAAAAATTTTAATTTTTTAAAAAAAAATTTTTTTTTCTTTAAAAACCCCCAAAAAATTTATTAAAAAATTTTTTGGGGAAAAAAAATTTTTTTTTTTTTCCTTTGGGAAAGGGGGGGGGCCAAAAGGGTTTTTTTAAAAAGGGGGAAAAAAATTTTCGGAAAAAACCTTAAATTTTTTTTTTAAAAAAATTTTTTTTTTTTTAAAATTTTAAAAATTTTTTTTCCCAAAAAATTTTTTTTTTTTTTTAAATTTTTTTTAAAATTTTCCTTTTTTGGGGGGAATTTTCCCCCAAAAAAAAAAATTTTTTTAAAAAAAAAATTTTCCTTTTTTTATTTAAAAATTTTTTTTAAAAGGGGGGAAAAAAAAAATTTTTTTTTTTTTTTTTTTTTAAAAACCCCAAAAATTTTAAAAAAAAAAAAAATTTTTTAAGGAAAAAAAAATAAGGTTTTTAAAAAAAAAAAAAAATTTTTTTCCCCCCAAAAAAAAAATTTTTTTAAAAAAAAAAATTTTTTTTTAATTTTAAAAAAAAATTTAAAAAATTTTTTTTAAAAAAAACCCTTAAAAAAAAAATTTTTTTTTAAAAAATTTTTAAAACCCAAAAATTTTCAAAAAAATTTTTTTTAAAAAAAACCCCAAACCGGTTTTTTAAAAAAAAAAATTTTTTTTTTTTTTTTTTTTTTTTTTTTTTTTTTTTTTTTTTTTTTTTTTTTTTTTTTTTTTTTTTTTTTTTTTTTTTTTTTTTTTTTTTTTTTTTTTTTTTTTTTTTTTTTTTTTTTTTTTTTTTTTTTTTTTTTTTAAAGGTATTGTTTCTTTCATTTACCAGTGAACAAGGTCAATCTAATTTTCAAATTTGGTTTTTTAATCAAGATTAATTTGGGTAACAATTATTAAAAAGAACATATCTTTGTTTTAAAAACATAAGAAATAAAATAGTCTTTTTATTTTAACATTAGGTGAAAAAGTTCTTTTATGTCAAAACAAAAGTTGGGTTTTATTTCAGCATCAAATTTTTATAAAAATTAAAAATTACTCGAACTTAATCAACTAATGAAAAGAACTTGAAATTCAGTATCATCACCTGTAAGGAAAGATGGGTCGAAGAATGGCTAACTCTTTGTCAAATCAAAGGATTTTGGGTAAGATTGAATGCCCACAGTTTCTGGGTATTTATTTTGGAATGAAATAAATGGGTTAATATAAATTAATTCCATTCAAAATGTAATTATTTAATTTAAAAAATTTTTCCAATTATTCCCAAAAAAATTCAATTAGTTTTCTTCTAGACTTGGCCGAGGGTAAAGGGATTGAAATCAAAAATCAATAAATTTTTAAAATTAGCAAATATTGTTTAAATTTTAAAAATTTAAATTGTTAAACTAAAACCCAAAACCCTTTAAAAAACAAGATTTTCCTTTTTCATAAATCCAATTTTTTGTAAAAGGGTTTTCATTCCACTATAAAAAAAGAGATTAATTCAACAAAAAATAAATAAAACCTTTAAAATTAATTATAAAAAAATGGGGAAAAATTCCCCGTCAAATTAAAAAAAAACTGGGTAAATCCTTAATAAAGGCATGAAAAACTTTTAATCTAATGGAAAACAATCTGATTTTTTTGTTAAATAACCCATAATGGAAATATAAGAAAAAAATTTAAAAAACATTAATTATTACAAAATTCTAATTCTATGAAAAAATTTTTGGAAGAAATTACTTCAATTATTTTTAAAAAAATATTCGTATCTTTTGGGCCCAAAAAACCCTTAAAAATTATTTCGTTTACCAAAATTAATTTAATTATTTAAAATTTTGAATTGTATATAATGGGTTTATTTTTTATAATAAATAACTAAGAATTTTTGGAAGGATACCCTTTTAAAACCAATTTATTGTTTTAAAAATTTCCTTGGAAATATATTTTAAAAGTGAACAAATTTACAAAACATTAACGTCATAAATTGAATGTACTTTCTTCATTTTTAATGTTAAAATTTTTATCTAAAATTTTTAAACAAAAAATTTAGGAAAAAAAAATTAGAATCATAATTTTTTTATTAAAAGGGAAAAAAAAAAATTTTTTGTTTAAAAAAGTCATATTCCCAAAAAAATTAAAAAAATTTTTTTTATCTAAAATCTGAAATTTTTCTTTTTAACTTTATTGGGTTTTAGTTTTTTTCTTTTAAAATTTTACTCCGAAATTCTTTTTTTTAAAAATAATTTTAAAAAATTAAAAAGCTCCCCAAATTTCAATAAAAATTTTAAAAAATTTTTTAAGTTAAAAAAAAAAAATTAAAATTTTCATTTTGCCAACCCCAAAAAAAAAACCCCAAAAAAATTCATTTCAGAATCATTAAAAAATTTTTTAAAATTTCAAATAAACAATTAACAAAATTTTTATAATAACAAATTTGGGAAAAAAAAATTTTTTCTGATTGCAAAATCTTTTTTTAAAGTGGAAAAAAAAAAAAAATTAAAACGAACAAAATTTTTTTTCAAAAAATTTTTTGAACTCAGCTTCCCTTTTAAAAATAAAAAATTTTAAAATTAAATGGGAAAAAAAAGGTTTTAATAATTAATTTTTAAAAATTTTTTAAAAAGGTTTTGGGTTTTTTTTATCCAAATTCCCTTTTTAAAGCTATAAATTAAAAAATAAAAAAAAAAAAAGAAAAAATTTTTCTTTAAAATCTTTTTAAAATAAATTTTAAACATCCGAAAATGATTTAAAAAAAAATTTTAAACTTCCAAAATTACCGGGACTAAATGGGTTAAAAAAGAAAAAAATCCCCGAAAAAAAAGGGAAAAAAATAATTTTTTTAAAAAAATTTTTTTAAAAAAAAAAAAATGATTTTCAGTAAATATTTTTTTAAAAAAAAAAAAAAAATTTTTTTTTTAAAAAAAAATTTTTTTTTAAATTTTTTTATTAAATTTTAAAAAATTTAAAAGATGTTCTTTTTTTATTGGGAATACAAATTTTTTTTTGAAAATGAACATAAAAATTTTGTTAAAATCACTTTAAAAAATTCTTTTTTTAAATAAAATGGGAAAAAGTTTTTTTTAAAAATTTTTTTTAGGGCCGTGGGGTTTTAAAAGAAAATTTTTTTATTTTTGGGTAATTTTTTGGGAAAAAATTAAAGGGGGGACATTTTTTTAAAAAAAATTAATTTTTACGAAAATGTGTCGAAAATCAAAATATTTTGAGCAGGTTTTTTGTTCCCAATGTACTTTTTTATAGAATTATTTTCCCTTTGGGTTTAAAAAATTTGTTTTCCAAAATTGCGTCCAATTCCCCCAAAAAAAAATTTATACCAATTAAAAATTTTTTTCCAAAAACCCCCTTTTAATCCCAAAAGGTAAAACATAACAAAAAAAAAATTTTATT